>NW_027199960.1:0-25999 GCF_038502225.1 Cherax quadricarinatus
TGTTGTGATAGAAACACAGGCCTTATCTCTAGGCTTTATTGAACATAGAATCTTCATAGTACTTCTGCAACAACAAAATATAATGACTAGTACATCTAATAATGGCTTCTACAGGGATGGTGATGTCTTGCATATGTCAAGAGAAAAGTTATAACTACAGGCCACATATTTAAACTCACCATGTAATCTGCATCGCTGATAAATGGATAAAGTAGGAGAGAATCACACACCATGTGTTGGTGCCCATGACACACACCAAACTGTTGTTGTTGTTAAGGGCCCCTAGAGGTGGTGCAGTATTATCCTGCTGCTGCTCCCCACAGGACCAGTATCACTACAATCTCCCCCTTCTAAAATATCAGAGACAGTAATCTCCCAAACTGTTAGGTGGGCGACGTACACGTCCCGACCTTCGTAGCCCTTGAGCCTCTTCACCAGGTTCGATATTTTCCAGCGGGGTTTGATTAACTGCTGGAGCAGAATCCTCTATTTCCATAGGGGTAGTCTCAAGGGGCTTTCCAGGAGAAAACGAAGCATCTTTCACATCTATTGGTGTATCTTGAGATTCCACACTAATAGGGATTTCAACTGGGGCTAAATGTCTTGTAGATACTGTAGTCTCTTCACCATTTTGGTAGCGAATGTGGGCGTAATGTGGATTAGCTTGCAGGAGCTCTACCTCTTCCACTAAAGGATCCGTCTTGTTCATCCTACGGTGACTCTTCAGGAGAACGGGTCCAGGATGACATAACCAAGTGGGCACGGAGGCTCCCGTAGAGGAACGACGTGAATAGTTGAGGAGTCTTTCATGAGGGGTTGCATTAGTAGCTGTGCACAGCAGTGATCTAATAGAGTGAAGAGCATCAGGTAGGACAGTTTGCCAGTGTTGAACAGGTAGATTGCGCGACTTTAATGTCATTGTAACTGCCTTCCATATAGTACCATTGAACCGCTCCACTTGACCATTGCCTTGAGGGTTGTAGCTTGTTGTTCTGCTGCAGGCAATACCTTTGCTAGCCAAAAACTCCTGAAGTTCGTTACTCATGAACGAGGATCCCCTGTCTGAATGGATATAAGCTGGCATACCAAAAATAGAGAACAACTGTGAAAGACAACTAATAACAGTTGAAGCAGCCATATTTGCACAGGGGAATACAAAGGGAAACCTTGAATATTCATCTACTATGTTAAGGAAATACCTATTCTGATTTGTGCTTGGTAGAGGTCCTTTGAAATCTATATTCAATCTTTCGAAAGGCTGGGTGGATTTTATGAGATGAGTCTTCTCTGGCTGATGAAAGTTTGGCTTGCACTCTGCACATACTCTGCATGCTCTGATCACTTGTCGCACATCTTCCACTGAGTAGGGCATGTTCTTTGATTTGACAAAATGGTACAGGCGTGTAACTCCTGGGTGACACAAAGCCTTGTGGAGAGCTGAGAGTGATTGCAAATCATGACATGCTGCTCCACAGTGGGACCTAGAGAATGCATCAGGTGAGATGTTCTCTTGACCCGGTCGGTACAGAATATCAAAGTCATAACACGATAGTTCCATCCTCCAGCGTAATATCTTGTCATTCTTTATCCTACTTTTGTGCCTCTTGTCGAACATATACATCACGGACCGTTGGTCAGTCCTTATGGTGAAATGTCTACCAGTTAAATAATGCCTCCAGTGGCGAACTGCTTCTATGATGGCCTGGGCTTCCTTTTCTACAGCAGCATAACATTTCTCTGATCCTTGAAAAGTTCTCGAAAAGAAGGCTACTGGTCGTCCTGCCTGAGATAAGACTGCAGCAATGGCAATGTCAGATGCATCCGTTTCCACTTCGAATGGTAGGGACTCATCAATGGCTTGAACTACTGAGTTTTCAATGTCCTGTTTGAGAGTATGGACAGCGGCTTCTGCTTCCTTTGTCACAGGAAATGTGGTAGCACTCAATGGGCGGACTTTACTTGAATAGGTGTAGATCCATTGTGAGTAATAAGCAAAGAGACCAAGAGTTCTTCGGAGTGACTTTTTGTCTTGAGGCATTGGAAGTTCCCGTAGAGGTCGTAGTCGTTCAGGGTCTGGGAATATTGAACCTCCTTCCACTACATAACCAAGGATGCTAAGCCTTTTAGTTGAAAAAGTGCACTTTTCCTCATTGTAACTGATATTTTTCTTCTTGGCGGCTTCCAAAAACTTATCAAGGTTTGCATCATGTTCCTCCTGGGTCTTGCCACAAATGGTAACATTATCTAAATACGCGTAGGTTCCCATGAGTTGCTCTTCCTGAATGAGTGAATCCATAATTCGTTGGAAGCAGGCTACCCCATTGGTGACTCCAAAAGGGACTCTGGTAAACTGATACAGGCCATCACTAGCCTGAAACGCTGTGTATGGTTTATCTTCATTCCTTATAGGGACTTGATGATAGGCACTCTGCAGATCAATTGTGCTAAACACGTAGTACTGAGCAATTTTGTTCACTGTATCGTCAATTCGAGGTAGAGGGTACCCATCAAGAAGTGTAAATTTGTTGATTGTCTCAGAGTAATCGATAGCCAGTCTCCGTTTCCTATAACCATCTTTAACAACAACAACCTGTGCACGCCAAGGGGAATCACTCGGTTCTATAATACCCTCCTTCAGCAGCCTCTGAGTTTCTTTCTCAATGAACATCCGATCCTCATAAGAATAGCGGCGTGACTTAGCTGATATAGGATGGCAATCCGCGGTAAGATTTGCAAACAGCTTTGGTGGGTCTACCCTTAAAGTGCTAAGTCCACAGACAACAAGAGGAGGCAGTTCACCTCCATATGTTAAGGTGACACTACCATGCAGCTTCTGAAAGTCCTGACCAAGGATAACATCAGAGCACAGTTGTGGCAGAATAGCTAAATGTACATCTTGATAATCCTTTCCATTAACTCTGAGATTTACCTTACAAAACCCTAAGGTCTGAATAGAGAGAGATGTTGATGCCATGGAAACGGTACCTGATGAGTGATGTAGAGTCAAGGAGAGCCGTTTAACTAAGTCAAGGTTGATGAAACTCTCTGAGCTGCCACTATCAATAAGACCATCTACTTCTGTTCCTTTGATGAATACTTTCACAACTGCCTTTGACAGTGAATTTGGAGTAGCCGCAGAAGTCACTGTTGCTAGAGTCGCATGATCACTGGAATGTGTGGAGGCACTAGCTCTTGTTGATGCATTAGCACGACATACTTTAGCAAAGTGACCTTTCTTGTGGCATTTATGGCACATTGCTTCACGAGCAGGACACTTTGGACGTGGATGTCTTGAAAAACCACAAAAGAAACACACCGTACCTGCTGCTGCTGTCACTGAGGCAGGTTCCCCAGTAACTTCATTGCAAGAGTCTTGGTCAGGAATTGCAGCACTTACCACTCGAGAAGGCTGAGTGGTACTGTATACTTCAGAATTCTTCTGGGCTGAATCTAGAGCTCTTGCCTGGTCAAAGGCAGCGGCTAAGTCGAGAGTTTTATTCTCCAATAAACGCTGCCTTATTATTGGTGATTGCAGGCCACTGATAAAAGCATCCCTGATGGACTCTTCACAATACTGAGCAGCTGTCACTGCTTGGAAGTGACAGTCCTTACCTAAAATTTTCAGTGCTTGAAAGTATTCCTCTAAGGACTCATCAATCTGCTGGCGGCGAGTTGCAAGGCGATAGCGTGCAAAGATTTCATTTGTAGGTTTAATATACTGAGACTTGAGGGTTTTGATAGCATCTTCGTAGGTATTACACTCAGAAATAGCCTCATATATCTTAGGTGACACAAAATTGATGAGCAGACTTAGTTTATCTAGATCTTCTTTAGGAAGGGCTCCCAAGAAGTTTTCGAAAGTCTTAAACCAGTGCTTCCATTCCTGAGCAGCCGTTGATAAGCTGGGGTCACAGTCTAGCCTCTCAGGTTTCAGTAAACGCTCCATGTTGTGATGTAGTCTAGCGCAGGATCACCACCAGGTAGCCCAGGATTCTATGTTCAATAAATTGTTGTGATAGAAACACAGGCCTTATCTCTAGGCTTTATTGAACATAGAATCTTCATAGTACTTCTGCAACAACAAAATATAATGACTAGTACATCTAATAATGGCTTCTACAGGGATGGTGATGTCTTGCATATGTCAAGAGAAAAGTTATAACTACAGGCCACATATTTAAACTCACCATGTAATCTGCATCGCTGATAAATGGATAAAGTAGGAGAGAATCACACACCATGTGTTGGTGCCCATGACACACACCAAACTGTTGTTGTTGTTAAGGGCCCCTAGAGGTGGTGCAGTATTATCCTGCTGCTGCTCCCCACAGGACCAGTATCACTACAAGTAGATGTAAACTAGAAAGAGAAAGGCGCTCCCTTCACAGGCAAAGGCAAAGAATAACGGAGGGGCTAAAATAGGGGAATATATCTGTAATAAAAAGGGAGGTACTGGTCAGAGAAGTAGCAAACATCGAATTTAAGCTGAAGGAATCTTACAGGAGTCAAGAAACGTGGGAAGAACTAAAAGCCATAAATGAAATAAAAAAAAATATTTTTTTCTTGTGCCAAATCTAAGTCAAGAACAACATCCAGTATCAGACCCCTACTTAGACAAGATGGGTCCTACATAGATGACAGCAAGGAAATGAGTGAGTTACTTAAGTCCCAATATGACTCGGTTTTTAGCGATCCACTAACCAGACTGAGAGTCAAAGACTTAAATAAATTTTTAATGTGCGAGACTCAGAATTTGGTCGTCTCAAACGTATCTGATATTATACTGATGCCAAATGACTTCTAAAAGCTGATAAATGACATGTCCATGCACTCTGCCCCAGGCCCAGACTCATGGAATGCCATGTTAGTCAAGAACTGCAAGAAACCCTTATCATGTGCTTTTAACATCCTATGGAGAAGGAGCATGGACACAGGGGTCGTCACATGGCTGCTAAAAAACAACAGATATAGCCCCGCTCCACAAAGGGGCCAGTAAAGCAATAGCAAAAAGCTAAGGACCGGTAGAGCTAACATCCCATATTAATACAAATACACATATTTACACTCTAAGGAGGCTATTAGTAGAATATACAGTAAAACAACCAATAAAAATCACATTATGAAATCCTGTGTAATCTGCAACCAAACAACCAAACGGGCTTCTGCATGGATTACATGCAACTTATATGGTAACTGGGTCCATGCACCTTGTGCAGATATCCAAGAATTATTTACATAAGGGATAAAATCAGGGAAGTGTTTTTGGGTATGTCCAATGAGATCCAACTGTGGAATAAAATCACACTGGTATTAAAAGATGATAACATCAAAATGGCCATCATAGAAAACCTGAAAGCATTCTATAACAGATGGGAATATAAAAAGTCTGAGCTGGATGGTGCTATCGCCCCCTGGTGCAGATGCTGTCCTGGTAGACAGTAACTGTAAGAATGGAGCAGTGAATGCTAGTGGCCTGGAGGGAGACAGGAGCTGTAGTGGGGAAGCAGGTGTAGACAAGGACATGGAAAAACCAATGTTACAAACTCTCAATACCACGAGAGATCGTAAACAATGGGATGCCCCTAGAAATAAGAAAGATAAATTACCAGAAATAACTGATGAAAGCTCCATTGTTAGTACTGGCATTGAAGATAGAAATAAGACAGGAAAACACACATCAGTAAGGAATACAGTCACAAAAATCCAAGGCAAACAGAAACCAGGCCTATGCAAATTCTATGCACTTAGTATCTGCAGGCATGGAATATCTGGAAAAACGGATGGGACATGCAACTTTGACCACCCAAGAAAATGTGCCCATATGACAACAGGAAAATGCAACTTCCATTCCAGTAAGCTTTTCCACCCTTAAATGTGTCACTCTTCAGTTCAGTGAAGACAGTGCTACAACTTACATTGCCAGGCACACAACCTAAAGGGTACAGGAAGATACAAAACATCCAGACCATGGGACAACCTGGGTAGCCACAGCCACTCCAGAGAGAGAGGCTTTTAAGTGCCAGGAAAAAAAGAGCTGGCAGGAAATGACAAAAATCGTACACTAGCTACAATCATTTCTGGAATGGAATCACAGTCAATGGCCTCTACTCCAAAACAACAGACATTAGAGACAGGGAAAAAAAGACCTCCCACCCCATACCACTAATCCGACGACATTCATCTTTGCAAATATACAGGGTCTAAAGCCAGCAACAAACAACAAATTACCTTTCATCCATGGACTGCTTACAGAGTCAAACGTAATGTTCATGGTTTTTACTGACACCCGCATAAAGGATCACTTGGACAACAAAATGTGGATCCCGGGTTACAACCTCTACAGATGCGACAGAGTGAACAGGGAAAAGAAAGGGCTTAGTCTGTATATCACAGAGTCATTTATATGCTCAGAACTACTAAATGCCTCATATGATGTAGTTGTAGTTTTAGCACTAAAGATCGAGAACCAAAATCTGGTCATTGTGGTTGTATACAAGCCTTGGTCAAAGAGACATTCAGGTGTGTGTTGGTAATCCTTTATTCAGGTACAACATAATGAATACTCCTAGCTGCAAAGAGACAAAACACACAAATTAAGATGCACAACCTGACGTTGTGAGTACACATTGTACATCCTAGCCCTGATATATCATTAACTGGCACGGTATGGACGGAAATCTATAGTGGGTGTGCATTGCCCTCCCCTGCATAATACGTGACTATTAACTTATGTATTAGGGAGGTAATATGTGTTCCATCGGCCTCATGCTCTCTTTGTTTACACTCACGTTTCTCTGCCTCACCTCCAGGCGGTGCACTGGTGCTGCCAACCCGCCGAATTCGACTCACTCTTTGTCACCTCATCTCCATCCCACATCCCACCCAGTTTCCAGTGGGAAGCTCATCACTCTGTGACATAATCCCGTAGGTACTCTGGCGTACGTCTGTCTCTGCGTGGTCTTGGAGGTGGCGGTATGGGAGTGTGTTGTGTGATGGTCTGGCTGGGTGCTGGCTCTGGTGCCTGTGGGAGTGCCTAGTCTGCATGCTCCATGGGGGGTTCTGGGGTTGTTTCTGTGTTGCGCGACTGTGGGGGTGTGGTAGCTGCATCGCCACTGGGTGCCTGAGGCCGCTCACTGTTCTGTGCCACACTACATGCTGGCAGGGGTAGGGTGTCGGGAGGCGAGGGAACAGGGTATGGTGGTGGCAAGGGCTGGTTGACATTGGCCAGCCCATGAATGTGGCACAGGAACCGGCGATTGTGCAAAGTAATCCATCCCGAGCAGTCTACTTTGACCAAGTACTGGTCATATGGCTTCGATTCCACCACCACACCGGTCCTGTCCCATCTCGGGCTATGATTCCCAGTTTGGTTTTGCAGAAGCACTCGATTGCCAGGCACTAAGGGGGAAAGCTGCTGGGTGTGGTGCTGTAGCTCATCGACTTGTTTGGCAAATCTTAGCCGGAGGGCCTCTTCTTGCATGTTTGACACCACACAGGGTGAATCAATGTGTTGGTGAATACCTGTGTACCCGGAGCAATGGGTAGCAGATCCCAAAGATTCTTGCCAAACATGATTTGTGCTGGTGACACTGGTCTGAGGGTCTGGCATGGTTTGATACTGAAGCAAGCCGGCAGTCACCACCTCTGTATCGAGACTCCCATTTGCATCCATGTGCGATGTCAGTAAGCGCTTCATTGATTTGACGGCTACCTCTGCCCGCCCGTTGGACTGCGGGTGGTGTGCCGATGAAGGGCGATGGCTCACTCCCCATCATCGCAGAAGTGACTCGGTTTCTTTTGCAGTGAACTCCAGGGCTCCGTCTGTGCTCAGTTCTTCGGGAACACCGAATGTTGTGAAGTAATTGAGAAGGGCCGTGATGAAGCCCTTGGTGCCCGACTTGGATGCGACAATGTGTGGCCAGCCACTGAACCTGTCCACAATGACTAGATATCCAGTGCCGCACACTATGCAAAAGTCAGCAGCAATGGCTTGGAAGGGGTTGCTTTGTACAACTGGTTGTACAGGCGGCATACGAAGCTGGGAGGGTGACATTCCCCAGCAGGCATGGCACCTGGATGACTCTGGTGATGCCTGGCCAAAAGACGGCACCTACTGCCCTACTGTGCATGCAACTGCTGCCTTTGTGAGCTGTGTGAAGTGTATGTAGGAGCTCATTCTGAAGTCCCTGTGGTGTCATGATCCTGTGGTCCATCATGACGACTTCATCCGTGAGAGATAACCTGTCACGGTACTGCCAGTATGGTTGCAGCTCCTCTAGTAAGGCATCCTGGGATGGTGGGAACCCGAACTCAACTAGTGGTGTGAGCAGCTGGAGGTCGTGGTCTGCAGAGGTGCACTCCTTGACTCTCTTCCATGTGACTGCACTGAGAGAGTCCACTGATGATCTTGCTGCCACCACGAGGAGTGTCTCCAGGTCATCGTGGGTGCCCACTGGGACCAAGATAGGTGATAGAGCACACATTTCACTGGCTGTGTCCTTTGGGTCTGTGGTTGATGGGTACCACGATGTTGCATCTGCTGCTGGGATGGTCATGCCGGGGATGTGCATGATCCGGTACTGCCACATTAAGGTGCGCTGTTTCAGTCGGAAGAGTCTCGGATTGGTGATGTCATCTAGTGCCTGATCCCCAAGGATTTTCACAAGCGGCTTGTGGTCGGTCATTATGATGAGATCCCAGCACCCCATGGTGAAAAAGTGGCTATCTTCCAGTGCCCATGCGATGGCCAAGGCCTCCCCCACAATTGGAGCATACCGCTTCTCAGCATCCTTTAAGAAGCGAGACCCCACTAGTGTTACCTTCCATCCATCTGCACAACACCCGGGAATAGTATGGTCACAGCTGCAATTTCTGGCGGAGCCATTAACCCACCCCTGTTCTAGACCAGTCAGGGTTGAGGCACGTCCGCTTGTTGGGATCAAATATCTCGACCCCTGCTTTAATTGTGTTGATGATTGCCTCTTTTGAGCGATGGAACACATCATCCAGGGCTGAATCCCATCTGAAGCTGACCTTGGGGCTGAGGAGTGACTTGAACAGGGCCATCATGTCCGTGGTCCTGCCGTAGTGCGATACCTGGTTAACGAGGCCAAACCAAGCCTGTACATCAGTGATATTGGCTGGTCTTGGGAACGTCGCAATGGCATTCAGGTACTTAGGTAGGGGCCTTACTTTGGACCTGGTTATCTGAAACCATGCAAACTCCACTTCTGTCATGGCAAACTGAAACTTAGCTGGATTGAGGACCACACCATTGCGGCCTATGACTTCCAGATAGTTAATCACTCACCACCAATGTTCCTTCATGTCTGTGTCCCATATGATGGTGTCGTCGACACATTTGGTTTTTCTAGGTACATCAACTATGATGGCATCATACCATTGCGTATAGGTGTCCTGCGATGCGAGGAAGCCCATCAGTGCACGACAGTAGTGGAACCTGTCTTGCTTTGTCAGGAATGTTGTCTTGTGGCGATCCTCGGGCCGGATCTCAATGGAGTGAAAGCCGTTCCATGTGTCTGTGATGGTCTTGAACGTATTAGGTAGGACGGCCTTCACTTGTTTAATGGGTGGTACGGTGTGATGGGTCTCCTGCACACTGTGGCAATTTAGCGGTTGCAGATCCACTGTACAACGGGGTGTGCCATCCGACTTGGATGTCAGGACCAAGTCACAGGTGTGTTCGGAGGCACTCTATGACGCCCAGCACCACGTCCCTATCCAGTTGGTCTGACATTTCCTGTTGCCAGTAAACTGGGACGTTTGGGGGTCGTCTGGTCACCACCGGTTGCACCCCTGGGTCAGCCCAAATCTTCATTGGGGGCTCGTCATCACAGGGAGCAGCTGGTGTGGGCATATGTTGAAGGTCGACGAAGCATATCTCTCCAAGAGCCAGGTCTTCATCTCAGCCATGGACTCAAGTGATGGTGCTATGGGCAGACTAGAGGGACGGGGCAGCAGTGCTGTGCACTGTGGGCACCCACATTTTGCCATGGTGGGGCTGGTATATGTACTCCCCACATTCCTACACACACCAGTTTCTGTCGCACCAATTTTTGGGAAGTCAGGTCTGATAACCATCAGCTGTTCCAAAGCAAGTCAGCTCAGGTAAAACTGGCTGGTGGAGTCCGTAACAAAGACCACCACAGATGTTTTGAGTTACTCCCCTTGTTTGTTGCGACTGGACAGTGCGAGGAACATGGAACCCAGAACATTTATCTCCGTGTTATTTGCAGCCAGAATACATCTGGAGACATGGGTGAGGTGCCGTTGGCATAAGCCCAGCTTCTTGAGGACCCACAGCCCCGTCAGACAGGTCTGTGCACCAGAGTCGGCGATGGCCGAGATACAGGCTGACCGCCGTGGTGGACACGGTGTCTTCACCATGTCATAGGCCTCGCCGTCCACAGCTACTGTTAAAGATAGCGTCGGATGAGGCAGAGCCTCACCCGCGCAGGAGCCTATCTCGGTGGTAGCCACATAGTGAAACAGTGCCTCCACCGACCATCTGGATGATGGTGGAGACGACTTACAAGGACGTGGGTTGTTCTTTTTCCAGCATCCGAGACACAACGTGAATTTCTTGAGTTTTCCTCTCACCATACCAAACTGGGGAGTGAGAGAGCGACATTGGCAGCATATCTTGAGTCTCATCTGGGCCTGCTCGCCATGATCCTGTGTGGGCGCTGGTGACACCTGGCTGCAGCACCCATGGACCATCTTTTTGTAGCCACTGGCTGCCACCTGTAGGTTCTCAGTCGCCATGGCACAAGTGGCGGTCTTTTTGCTATCTACAAGACTGACAGTTTCACTCAGTGTCCATGTGTCAATGTCTGTTGTCCCAAGGACTTCCTTCTTGATGTCATCTGCCAGACTGGTTAAGAGAACCAGTTTGACAATATCTTTGGTGTAGTCCGTGGCGACGGTGCCAGAGCAGGTGGCCACCCTACAGATCCCAGTTTTGGTCCACTGACAGACACTGGCCAACCCTGCAGTCTCGCCACATACTGCCTGACGTGCTCCCCTGGTTCCTGCTTCGTCTGAAGCAGTGCTGCACGTCGCACACTTAGTGCCACACTCACCACTGTGAGATGTTTCATGGCATCTAAGACTGCTGCCTCAGGACTGCTGGCTATTGTTGTTTCCCTGAACAATGCGGCTTCTAAATCTGGCTCGCAGCAGGCCAGGAGCTGAGCAGTGACTTGACTGGGTGTTAGGTCGGTCCCATTTCTAAACATCTCCCACCGGCGGGTAAATGCAGCCCAATCATCTTCACCGATGCCTTGCTGTAGAGTTGGGCGGTTGATTTTGGGCGGCTTCTGTCGTGTGTCCCTGGTGTCATGCACATTCTTCTGATGTAGCTGCATCAGTGCAATGCATGTCGGCATGTCTTCTGCTGTCTTCACCTCTGTACATCCTGCCGCCTCACACCTCAATGAGACCGCCATCACCACCAGGTATGCCTAGGCAGGCTACCACACCAGCTCCTTAACCCGTGTAGTACGTAAGTTAATATGTGCCTGCCTAGGAGCATGGTCAAAGAGACATTCAGGTGTGTGTTGGTAATCCTTTATTCAGGTACAACTCCCACTAACAAAACATTTGCCCAACCCAATTTTCAATGCCACCCAAGAAATAAGCTCTGATGTGAAAGTCCCACTCAAATCCAACCCCTCCCACTCATGTACTTATCCAACCTAGATTTGAAACTACCCAAAGTCCCAGCCTCAATAACCCAACTAGGTAGACTGTTCCACTCATCAACTACCCTATTTCCAAAACAATACTTTCCTAAGTCCTTTCTAAATCTAAACTTATCTAATTTAAATCCATTACTGCGGGTTCTCTCTTGGAGAGACATCCTCAAGACCTTATTAATATCCCCTTTATTAATACCTATCTTCCACTTATACACTTCGATCAGGTCTCCCCTCATTCTTCGTCTAACAAGTGAATGTAACTTAAGAGTCTTCAATCTTTCTTCATAAGGAAGATTTCTAATGCTATGTATTAATTTAGTCATCCTACGCTGAATGTTTTACCTGGAGTTTACCTGGAGAGAGTTCCGGGGGTCAACGCCCCCGCGGCCCGGTCTGTGACCAGGCCTCCTGGTGGATCAGAGCCTGATCAACCAGGCTGTTGCTGCTGGCTGCAGGCAAACCAACGTACGAGCCACAGCCCGGCTGATCCGGAACTGACTTTAGGTGCTTGTCCAGTGCCAGCTTGAAGACTGCCAGGGGTCTGTTGGTAATCCCCCTTATGTGTGCTGGGAGGCAGTTGAACAGTCTCGGGCCCCTGACACTTATTGTATGGTCTCTTAACGTGCTAGTGACACCCCTGCTTTTCATTGGGGGGATGGTGCATCGTCTGCCAAGTCTTTTGATTTGGTAGTGAGTGATTTTCGTGTGCAAGTTCGGTACTAGTCCCTCTAGGATTTTCCAGGTGTATATAATCATGTATCTCTCCCTCCTGCGTTCCAGGGAATACAGGTTTAGGAACCTCAAGCGCTCCCAATAATTGAGGTGTTTTATCTCCGTTATGCGCGCCGTGAAAGTTCTCTGTACATTTTCTAGGTCGGCAATTTCACCTGCCTTGAAAGGTGCTGTTAGTGTGCAGCAATATTCCAGCCTAGATAGAACAAGTGACCTGAAGAGTGTCATCATGGGCTTGGCCTCCCTAGTTTTGAAGGTTCTCATTATCCATCCTGTCATTTTTCTAGCAGATGCGATTGATACAATGTTATGGTCCTTGAAGGTGAGATCCTCCTACATGATCACTCCCAGGTCTTTGACGTTGGTGTTTCGCTCTATTTTGTGGCCAGAATTTGTTTTGTACTCTGATGAAGATTTAATTTCCTCATGTTTACCATATCTGAGTAATTGAAATTTCTCATCGTTGAACTTCATATTGTTTTCTGCAGCCCACTGAAAGATTTGGTTGATGTCTGCCTGGAGCTTTGCAGTGTCTGCAATGGAAGACACTGTCATGCAGATTCGGGTGTCATCTGCAAAGGAAGACACGGTGCTGTGGCTGACATCCTTGTCTATGTCGGATATAAGGATGAGGAACAAGATGGGAGCGAGTACTGTGCCTTGTGGAACAGAGCTTTTCACCGTAGCTGCCTCGGACTTTACTCTGTTGACGACTACTCTCTGTGTTCTGTTAGTGAGGAAATTATAGATCCATCGACCGACGGAGACCAGAACTGAGCTGCATAATCTAGGTGAGGCCTTATTAATGATGTATAAAGCTGCAGTATGACCTCTGGACTTCTGTTGCTTACACTTCTTGATATAAATCCCAGTAATCTATTTGCCTTATTACGTACGCTTAGGCATTGCTGTCTTGGTTTAAGGTTGCTGCTCACCATAACCCCCAAGTCCTTTTCGCAATCTGTATGGCTAAGTTCTACATCATTTAACTTATAAGTACTAGGGTTATGGGCACTCCCAAGGTCCAGAACCTTGCATTTATCTACATTGAACTGCATCTGCCACTTTTCTGACCAAGAATAGAGTTTGTTTAAATCCTCCTGAAGTTCCATAACATCTACGTTTGAATCAATTATCCTACCTATCTTTGTGTCATCGGCGAATTTGCTCATATCACTAGTAATTCCCTCATCAAGATCATTGATATATATTATAAACAACAACGGGCCCAAGACTGATCCCTGTGGAACGCCACTTGTTACAGATCCCCACTCGGACTTAACCCCATTTATGGACACTCTCTGCTTCCTGTCAGTGAGCCATGACTCGATTCACGAGAGTACTTTTCCCCCAATGCCATGAGCTGCCACTTTCTTTAACAGTCTATGGTGCGGAACTCTATCAAAAGCCTTACTAAAATCTAAGTAAATAATATCAAATTCTTTATTGTGGTCAACAGCCTCAAAAGCTTTACTGAAGAAAGTTAATAAATTAGTTAGACAAGACCGGCCTCTTGTGAATCCATGCTGAGTATCATTAATCAAGCTATGCTTATCGAGATGGCTTCTTATAATCTCAGCTATAATTGACTCTAGTAATTTGCCTACAATTGAGGTCAGGCTTATTGGGTGGTAATTTGACGGTAACGACTTGTCCCCTGTTTTAAAAATAGGAATTACATTAGCCATCTTCCACATATCAGACACTACACCTGTTTGAAGAGATAAATTAAAAATATTAGTTAATGGTTCACAGAGTTCCATTTTGCATTCCTTAAGAACCCTTGAAAAAACCTCATCAGGACCCGGCGACTTATTTTGCTTCAGTCTGTCTATCTGCTTCACAACCATCTCACTAGTGACTGTGATGTTACATAATTTATCTTCTTCTAGCCCACTGTATCTTCTTGGAACAATTTAAAACCCTGAATATGACATTCCGCAGGCATGTCCCGACTTTTTGAATTAAACCACGTCTCAGTTAAGGCAAATACATCAATGTTACCTGCAGTAGCAACTAATCTCAACTCGTCCATCTTATTCCTAGCACTACGGCAATTAGCATAATAAACATAAGAACATAAGAACATAAGAAAGGAGGAACACTGCAGCAGGCCTGTTGGCCCATACTAGGCAGGTCCTTTACAATTCATCCCACTAACAAACATTTGACCAACCCAATTTTCAATGCTACCCAAGAAATAAGCTCTGATATGCAAGTCCCACTCAAATCCAACCCCTCCCACTCATGTACTTATCCAACCTAAATTTGAAACTACCCAAAGTCCTAGCCTCAATAACCCAACTAGGTAGACTGTTCCACTCATCAACTACCCTATTTCCAAACCAATACTTTCCTATGTCCTTTCTAAATCTAAACTTATCTAATTTAAATCCATTACTGCGGGTTCTCTCTTGGAGAGATATCCTCAAGACCTTGTTAATATCCCCTTTATTAATACCTATCTTCCACTTATACACTTCGATCAGGTCTCCCCTCATTCTTCGTCTAACAAGTGAATGTAACTTAAGAGTCTTCAATCTTTCTTCATAAGGAAGATTTCTAATGCTATGTATTAATTTAGTCATCCTACGCTGAATGTTTTCTAACGAATTTATGTCCATTCTGTAATATGGAGACCAGAATTGAGCTGCATAATCTAGGTGAGGCCTTACTAATGATGTATAAAGCTGCAGTATGACCTCTGGACTTCTGTTGCTTACACTTCTTGATATAAATCCCAGTAATCTATTTGCCTTATTACGTACGCTCAGGCATTGCTGTCTTGGTTTAAGGTTGCTGCTTACCATAACCCCCAAGTCCTTTTCGCAATCTGTATGGCTAAGTTCTACATTATTTAACTTATAAGTGCTAGGGTTATGGACACTTCCGAGCTTCAGAACCTTGCATTTATCTACATTGAACTGCATCTGCCACTTTTCTGACCAAGAGTAGAGTTTGTCTAAATCCTCCTGAAGTTCCCTAACATCTACGTTTGAATCAATTATCCTACCTATCTTCGTGTCATCGGCGAATTTGCTCATATCACTAGTAATTCCTTCATCAAGATCATTGATATATATTATAAACAACAACGGGCCCAAGACTGATCCCTGTGGAACGCCACTTGTTACTGATCCCCACTCGGATTTAACCCCATTTATGGACACTCTCTGCTTCCTGTCTGTGAGCCATGATTCGATCCACGAGAGCACTCTTCCCCCAATGCCATGAGCTGCTACTTTCTTCAACAGTCTTTGGTGCGGAACTCTATCAAATGCCTTACTAAAATCTAAGTAAATAATATCAAATTCTTTATCGTGGTCAACAGCCTCAAAAGCTTTACTGAAAAAAGTTAATAAATTAGTTAGACAAGACCGGCCTCGTAATAGATGTAGATTGCACAGTAGTAAGTGTGGATGTACTGAACAGGGAGTAAGTTTAGATCTATGAAGAATGAGGGTGTGTGTTGCCAGGGATGGGATTTAGTGATTATTCTTACTGCAGCTTTTTGTTGGGTTATTATTGGCTTTAGGTGTGTTGCTGCAGTTGAACCCCAAGCACAGATAGCATAGGTGAGGAATGGATATATAAGTGAATGGTATAGTGTGAGAAGGGCAGTTTGCGGCACGAAGTATCGTATCTTGGAGAGGATCCCAACTGTTTTGGATACTTTTTTGGTTATGTGTTGGATATGGGTGCTGAAATTCAGGTTGTTGTCGAGGTATAGGCCTAGGAATTTGCCCTCATTATGTCTGGCAATTAGAGTGTTGTCGATCTTAATGTTAATTTGCGCATCTCCTGCTCTGCTACCAAACATAATGTAGTAGGTTTTGTCAGTGTTAAGCGTAAGTTTATTGGCTGTCGTCGAAGTCGATATTTTGAGCAGCTCCTCGTTAACAATGGTGTTGAGGGAGGCAAGATTAGGGTGAGAGATGACATAAGTCGTGTCGTCAGCAAAGAGAATGCGGTTCAGATGTTGAGATACGTTTGGAAGATCATTGATGTATATGAGGAAGAGCAGGGGACCAAGGACACTTCCCTGTGGAACTCCAGTATCAAGTGGCCGTGTTGTTGATGCTGTGTCTTTAATGGTGACGTACTGATACCTATTAGTAAGCAAAGATTTGAAATATGCAAGCGCATGGCCTCTTCTGTTTACCTGGAGTTTACCTGGAGAGAGTTCCGGGGGTCAACGTCCCCGCGGCCCGGTCTGTGACCAGGCCTCCTGGTGGATCAGAGCCTGATCAACCAGGCTGTTGCTGCTGGCTGCACGCAAACCAACGTACGAGCCACAGCCCGGCTGATCAGGAACTGACTTTAGGTGCTTGTCCAGTGCCAGCTTGAAGACTGCCAGGGGTCTGTTGGTAATCCCCCTTATGTGTGCTGGGAGGCAGTTGAACAGTCTCGGGCCCCTGACACTTATTGTATGGTCTCTTAACGTGCTAGTGACACCCCTGCTTTTCATTGGGGGGATGGTGCATCGTCTGCCAAGTCTTTTGCTTTCGTAGTGAGTGATTTTCGTGTGCAAGTTCGGTACTAGTCCCTCTAGGATTTTCCAGGTGTATATAATCATGTATCTCTCCCTCCTGCGTTCCAGGGAATACAGGTTTAGGAACCTCAAGCGCTCCCAGTAATTGAGGTGTTTTATCTCCGTTATGCGCGCCGTGAAAGTTCTCTGTACATTTTCTAGGTCGGCAATTTCACCTGCCTTGAAAGGTGCTGTTAGTGTGCAGCAATATTCCAGCCTAGATAGAACAAGTGACCTGAAGAGTGTCATCATGGGCTTGGCCTCCCTAGTTTTGAAGGTTCTCATTATCCATCCTGTCATTTTTCTAGCAGATGCGATTGATACAATGTTATGGTCCTTGAAGGTGAGATCCTCCGACATGATCACTCCCAGGTCTTTGACGTTGGTGTTTCGCTCTATTTTGTGGCCAGAATTTGTTTTGTACTCTGATGAAGATTTAATTTCCTCATGTTTACCATATCTGAGTAATTGAAATTTCTCATCGTTGAACTTCATATTGTTTTCTGCAGCCCACTGAAAGATTTGGTTGATGTCCGCCTGGAGCTTTGCAGTGTCTGCAATGGAAGACACTGTCATGCAGATTCGGGTGTCATCTGCAAAGGAAGACACGGTGCTGTGGCTGACATCCTTGTCTATGTCGGATATGAGGATGAGGAACAAGATGGGAGCGAGTACTGTGCCTTGTGGAACAGAGCTTTTCACCGTAGCTGCCTCGGACTTTACTCTGTTGACGACTACTCTCTGTGTTCTGTTAGTGAGGAAATTATAGATCCATCGACCGACTTTTCCTGTTATTCCTTTAGCACGCATTTTGTGCGCTATTACGCCATGGTCACACTTGTCGAAGGCTTTTGCAAAGTCTGTATATATTACATCTGCATTCTTTTTGTCTTCTAGTGCATTTAGGACCTTGTCGTAGTGATCCAATAGTTGAGACAGACAGGAGCGACCTGTTCTAAACCCATGTTGCCCTGGGTTGTGTAACTGATGGGTTTCTAGATGGGTGGTGATCTTGCTTCTTAGGACCCTTTCAAAGATTTTTATGATATGGGATGTTAGTGCTATTGGTCTGTAGTTCTTTGCTGTTGCTTTACTGCCCCCTTTGTGGAGTGGGGCTATGTCTGTTGTTTTTAGTAACTGAGGGACGACCCCCGTGTCCATGCTCCCTCTCCATAGGATGGAAAAGGCTCGTGATAGGGGCTTCTTGCAGTTCTTGATGAACACAGAGTTCCATGAGTCTGGCCCTGGGGCAGAGTGCATGGGCATGTCATTTATCGCCTGTTCGAAGTCATTTGGCGTCAGGATAACATCGGATAGGCTTGTGTTAATCAAATTTTGTGGCTCTCTCATAAAAAATTAATTTTGATCTTCGACTCTCAGTCTGGTTAGCGGCTTGCTAAAAACTGAGTCATATTGGGACTTGAGTAGCTCACTCATTTCCTTGTTGTCATCTGTGTAGGACCCATCTTGTTTAAGTAGGGGCCCAATACTGGACGTTGTTCTCGATTTTGATTTGGCATAGGAGAAGAAATACTTTGGGTTTCTTTCGATTTCATTTATGGCTTTTAGTTCTTCCCGCGATTCCTGACTCCTAAAGGATTCTTTTAGCTTAAGTTCGATGCTTGCTATTTCTCTGACCAGTGTCTCCCTACGCATTTCAGATATATTGACCTCTTTTAGCCGCTCTGTTATTCTTTTCCGTCGCCTGTAAAGGGAGCGCCTGTCTCTTTCTATTTTACATCTACTCCTCCTTTTTCTTAGAGGAATAGGCCTTGTGCACACATCGAGTGCCACCGAGTTAATCTGTTCTAGGCATAAGTTGGGGTCTGTGTTGCTTAGTATATCTTCCCAGCTTATATCGGTTAGGACTTGGTTTACTTGGTCCCACTTTATGTTTTTGTTATTGAAGTTGAATTTGGTGAATGCTCCCTCGTGACTAATCTCATTATGTCGGTCTGGGGCTCCGCGCATACATGACTGAACCTCAATTATGTTGTGATCTGAGTATATTGTTTTTGATATGGTGACATTTCTTATCAGATCATCATTGTTAGTGAAGATGAGGTCTAGTGTATTCTCCAGTCTAGTAGGCTCTATTATTTGCTGGTTTAAATTGAATTTTGTGCAGAGATTTAAAAGCTCGCGTGAGTGTGAGTTTTCATCAGAGCTGCCTCCTGGTGTTATTACTGCAACAATATTATTTGCTATATTCCTCCATTTTAGGTGCCTTAAGTTGAAATCCCCCAGGAGCAAGATGTGCTGATCAGGAACTGACTTTAGGTGCTTGTCCAGTGCCAGCTTGAAGACTGCCAGGGGTCTGTTGGTAATCCCCCTTATGTGTGCTGGGAGGCAGTTGAACAGTCTCGGTCCCCTGACACTTATTGTATGGTCTCTTAACGTGCTAGTGACACCCCTGCTTTTCATTGGGGGGATGGTGCATCGTCTGCCAAGTCTTTTTGTGGGTGCAGGAGCTGGAAGATTTTCCAGACAGTGGTCAATTTTTAACAGCTGTTCCTGGAATTGCTGGGATGTTGCATCCGGAGGCTTGCACAAGTTTCTCAAAGATTTTGGATAGCAATGGTAAGTTTGATATTGGCCTATAGTTGTTTAAATCTGTAGGGTCACCACCTTTATGTATTGGTGTAACCCTTGCCATCTTGAGTAGTTTCGAGAAGGTGCTAGTTTCTAGTGACTTGTTAAAAAGTAATGAGATAGCATGCGAGAGGACATGGGCTGCTAGCTTGTACAATAATGGTGGGACATGAGACAGATTCCCCGAGTTATTTTTGAGTGACTTTATAATCTCGGTGACTTCCGTGGGCTCAGTTGGTGCAAGATAGAAGGAATTTGGGAAATTCCCATCTAGGTAGTCCCCGGCATGGGCATTGGTACATGGGATTTTATTGGCGAGATTAGATCCTATGGTTGAGAAGAAGTCGTTTATCTTGTTAGCTGTGTCACTGGGATGCAGTGGTGTTTCATGAGGTTTAGTTAGGAAAATATTCTTGTTTTTTTTTCAGTTTGTGGGTCCCTAGAATCTGAGAGAGTGTTTTCCATGTCTTTTTTATATCTCCTCTTGTGTCAATGAATCTACTGGAGTAGTATAGTTGTTTGTGTTGTGATAGAAACACAGGCCTTATCTCTAGGCTTTATTGAACATAGAATCTTCATAGTACTTCTGCAACAACAAAATATAATGACTAGTACATCTAATAATGGCTTCTACAGGGATGGTGATGTCTTGCATATGTCAAGAGAAAAGTTATAACTACAGGCCACATATTTAAACTCACCATGTAATCTGCATCGGTGATAAATGGATAAAGTAGGAGAGAATCACACACCATATGTTGGTGCCCATGACGCACGCCAAACTGTTGTTGTTGTTAAGGGCCCCTAGAGGTGGTGCAGTATTATCCTGCTGCTGCTCCCCACAGGACCAGTATCACTACAGTTTGGCTTTCTTTATTACTTTGTTGAGGACTGATGAATAGTGTTTAAGAATATCTTTGTGTATTAGGCCCTGTCTATATTGCTTTTCATATTGGTGTTTCTTATCAATGGATTTCAGAATGGTGCTGGTTAGCCATGGGCAGCCAAGTTTGTGATCTGTTTCGTTTTTATAGGACAATGTTTGTTGTATAGTCTAAGTAATTTGTTAAGAAAAATGTCTGTCCAGTCATCAATACCATTGGCCTTGGAGAATTCTGTGGGCCAGTCAACAGTCTCTAGCTGCAAAGCGACAAAACACACAAATTAGGATGCACACCCTGACGTTGTGAGTACACGTTGTACCTCCTAGCCCCTGATATATCATTGACTGGCACCATATGGACGGCAGAATATGTGACTATTAACTTACGTATTAGGGAGGTAATATGTGTTCCGTCGGCCTCATGCTCTCTTTGTTTACATTCACGTTTCTCCACCTCACCTACAGGCGGCGCACCGGCTCCGCCAACCCGCCGAATTTGACTCACTCTGTGTCACCCCATCTGCATCCCACACTAGACCAACAAAATGTGACCAGTCACGAGGGAGCCTTCACCAAATTCAACTTCAATAACAAAGACGTTGAGTGGGACCAAATGAATCAAGTCCTAAATGATATAAGCTGGGAAGATAGTCTAAGCACCACGGATCCCAACAGATTAACTCTGTGGCACTGGAGGTATGCTCAAGGCATATTCCTTTAAGAAAATGGAGAAGATGTAAACTAGAAAAGAGAGGCTCTCCTTATACAGGTGGAGGCAAAGAAT
Organism: Cherax quadricarinatus; assembly: GCF_038502225.1. NCBI lineage: Eukaryota > Metazoa > Arthropoda > Malacostraca > Decapoda > Parastacidae > Cherax > Cherax quadricarinatus. Next base: position 21,243 of record NW_027199960.1, read on the forward strand.
AACAGAGTGGCTAAAAGAGGCCAATATATCTACAATACTTAGGAAGATAAAGAATCACACACAAAGTGGGAGTTGTCACAGCTGCTCTTTGCTGATGACACTGTGCTCTTGGGAGATTCTGAAGAGAAGTTGCAGAGATTGGTAGATGAATTTGGTAGGGTGTGCAAAAGAAGAAAATTAAAGGTGAATACAGGAAAGAGTAAGGTTATGAGGATAACAAAAAGATTAGGTGATGAAAGATTGAATATCAGATTGGAGGGAGAATGTATGGAGGAGGTGAATGTATTCAGATATTTGGGAGTGGACGTGTCAGCGGATGGGTCTATGAAAGATGAGGTGAATCATAGAATTGATGAGGGAAAAAGAGTGAGTGGTGCACTTAGGAGTCTGTGGAGACAAAGAACTTTGTCCTTGGAGGCAAAGAGGGGAATGTATGAGAGTATAGTTTTACCAACACTCTTATATGGGTGTGAAGCATGGGTGATGAATGTTGCAGCGAGGAGAAGGCTGGAGGCAGTGGAGATGTCATGTCTGAGGGCAATGTGTGGTGTGAATATAATGCAGAGAATTCGTAGTTTGGAAGTTAGGAGGAGGTGCGGGATTACCAAAACTGTTGTCCAGAGGGCTGAGGAAGGGTTGTTGAGGTGGTTCGGACATGTAGAGAGAATGGAGCGAAACAGAATGACTTCAAGAGTGTATCAGTCTGTAGTGGAAGGAAGGCGGGGTAGGGGTCGGCCTAGGAAAGGTTGGAGAGAGGGGGTAAAGGAGGTTTTGTGTGCGAGGGGCTTGGACTTCCAGCAGGTATGCGTGAGCGTGTTTGATAGGAGTGAATGGAGACAAATGGTTTTTAATACTTGACGTGCTGTTGGAGTGTGAGCAAAGTAACATTTATGAAGGGGTTCAGGGAAACCGGCAGGCCGGACTTGAGTCCTGGAGATGGGAAGTACAGTGCCTGCACTCTGAAGGAGGGGTGTTAATGTTGCAGTTTAAAAACTGTAGTGTAAAGCACCCTTCTGGCAAGACAGTGATGGAGTGAATGATGGTGAAAGTTTTTCTTTTTCGGGCCACCCTGCCTTGGTGGGAATCGGCCAGTGTGATAATAAAAAAAAAATACTTAGGAAGACAGTGGTCAGAGAAATAGCAAATATCGAACTAAAGCTAAAGGAATCATACAGGAGTCAAGAAATGTGGGAAGAACTAGAAGACTTAAATGAAATAGATAGAAACCTAAAGTATTTCTTTTCTTATGGCAAATCGAAAACAAGATAAGATAAGATAAGATTTCGTTCGGATTTTTAACCCTGGAGGGTTAGCCACCCAGGATAACCCAAGAAAGTCAGTGCGACGTCGAGGCCTGTCTAGCTTATTTCCATTGGAGTCCTTAATCTTGTCCCCCAGGATGCGACCGACACCAGTCGACTAACACCCAGGTACCTATTTGTTGCTAGGTGAACAAGACAACAGGTGTAAGGAAACGTGTTGAAATGTTTCCACCCGCCGAGAATCGAACCTGGGCCCTCCGTGTGTGAAGTGGGAGCTTTAGCCACCTGGCCACCGGGCCACCTCAAGACGTGAACAACATCCAGTATTGGGCCCCTATTTAAACAAGATGGCTCCTACACAGATGACAGCAAGGTAATGAGTGAACTACTCAAGTCCAAATATAACTCAGTTTTCAGCGAGCCGCTAACCAGATTGAGAGTCGAAGACCTAAATGAATTTTTTATGAGAGTACTACAGAATTTGGTAGACGCAAATCCATCTGACATTATCTTTATGCCAAATGACTTCAAAAAGGCGATAAATGACTTGCCCATGCACTCTGCCCCAGGCGCAAACACATGGAACTCTGTGTTCATCAAGAATTGCAAAAAGCCCCTATCACGTGCCCTTAACTTCCTTTGGACAGGGAGCATGGACACGGGGGTCGCCCCACAGCTGCATAAAACAACAGACATAGCCCCACTCCACAAAGGGGACAGTAAAGCAATAGTAAAGAACTAGAGACCGATAGTATTAATGTCCCATATCATAAAAATCTTTGAAAGGGTTCTAAGAAACCTGTGACCCGATCAAACTATGTTTTTTTTTTTAATTACATTACCTAATAGAATACTGCATTCTCTTGAATGCACATTAACTCATCTGATGACCATATGACCTGTTTCTGCACTACAAATCATTGATTTTACTCGATCTGATTCGATTATATTATACATTTTTATGTTACAAATTTGTACAACTTTAATGCTTCTTATTTGAAATACTCATTTGTACTTCATGTTGTAATTTGTTTACTGTAATTTTTACCACTGAATATATCATTGCTTAGTTAATCTTAAGTTAATTTTAAGCTGCCCATAATGCTCTGTATACAAGGGGCTTTTGGCATGTACACCCAATCACTATATTTCTTTGTACAACTGTGTATCATGTCCAAAAAAAAAAAAAAAGATGGCCACCCATCTAGATACCCATCAGTTACACAACCCAGGGCAGCAAGAGTTTAGAGCAGGTCCCTCCTGTCTATGCCAGCTACTGGTCCACTATAAAAAGGTCCTGGATGCTCTAGAACACAAACGAAATGCAGATGCAATAAACACAGACTTCCCAGAAGCCTTTGACAAATATGACAATGGTGTAATAGCACACAAAATACGTGATAAAGGAATAACAGGAAAAGTCGGTAGATGGATCTTTAGTTCCGAGCAAACAGAGCACAAAGAGTAGTGGTAAACAGAGTTAAGTCTGAGGCGGCTGTGGTGAAAAGCTCTGTTCCACAAGGCACAGAACTCGCTCCCATTTTGTTCCCCATACTAATAACTGACATAGACAGAGATATTAGCCACAGCCCAATATATTCTTTTGCAGATGACACCCTAATCTGCATTACAGAGTCCTCCACTGAAGACACGGCAAGACTCCAGGGGGACATCAACCAAATCTTTAAATGGACTGCGGAAAACGACATGAAATTCAATGATGAAAAATTTCAATTACCCCGATATGGAAAACATGGGGAAATAAAAACTTCATCAGAGTATAAAACAAATTCCAACCACACACTACAGCAAAAGCTAATGTAAAAGACCTGGGAGTGATCATGTCAGATGATCACACCTTCAAAGGCCATAACATTGTATCAATCACATCTGCTATAAAAATGACAGGATGGATAATGAGAACCTTCAAAACTAGGGATGCCAAGCCCATGATGACATTCTTCAAGTAGCTCGTTCTCTCTAGGTTGGAATATTGCTGCACTCTAGCAGCACCTTTCAAGGCAAGTGAAATTGTTGACCTAGAAAATGTACAGAGAACCTTCGTGGCACACACAACTGCAATAAAACACCTCAGTTACTGGGAATGCTTGAAGTTCCTCAAACTGTACTCCTTAGAATTCAGGTGGGAGAGATACATGATCATATACACTTGGAAAATCCCAGAGGGATTTGTACTAAACTTGCACACGAAAATCACTCCCTATGAAAGCAATAGACTCGGCAGACGATGCAACATCCCCCCAGTGAAAAGCAGGGGTGTCACTAGCACGATAAGAGACAACACAAAAATTGTTAGGGGGCCCCTTATGTATGCCTCCCAGCATACATAAGGGGGACGTTATACAGAAAGGAGGAAATACTGTGGTTTAAGGCCTTGTGTAGGGGCAAAGGAAAAAGTTACACAAATTTTTATTATTTTTATTAACACACTGGCCGATTCCCACAAGGCAGGGCGGCCCGAAAAAGGAAAACTTTCACCATCATTCACTCCATCACTGTCTTGCCAGAAGGGTGCTTTACATTACGGTTTTTAAACTGCGACATTAACACCCCTTCTTCAGAGTGCAGGCACTGTACTTCCCATCTCCAGGACTCAAGTCCGGCCTGCCGGTTTCCCTGAATCCCTTCATAAATGTTACTTTGCTCACACTCCAACAGCACGTCAAGTATTAAAAACCATTTGTCTCCATTCACTCCTATCAAACACGCTCACGCATGCCTGCTGGAAGTCCAAGCCCCTTGCACACAAAACCTCCTTTACCCCCTCCCTCCAACCTTTCCTAGGCCGACCCCTACCCCGCCTTCCTTCCACTACAGACTGATACACTCTTGAAGTCATTCTGTTTTGCTCCATTCTCTCTACATGTCCGAACCACCTCAACAACCCTTCCTCAGCCCTCTGGACAACAGTTTTGGTAATCCCGCACCTCCTCCTAACTTCCAAACTACGAATTCTCTGCATTATATTCACACCACACATTGCCCTCAGACATGACATCTCCACTGCCTCCAGCCTTCTCCTCGCTGCAACATTCATCACCCATGCTTCACACCCATATAAGAGCGTTGGTAAAACTATACTTTCATACATTCCCCTCTTTGCTTCCAAGGACAAAGTTCTTTGTCTCCACAGACTCCTAAGTGCTCCGCTCACCCTTTTCCCCTCATCAATTTTATGATTCACCTCATCTTTCATAGACCCATTAGCTGACACGTCCACTCCCAAATATCTGAATACATTCACCTCCTCAATACTCTCTCCCTTCAAACTGATATCCAATCTTTCATCACCTAATCTTTTTGTTATCCTCATAACTTTACTCTTTCCTGTATTCACTTTCAATTTTCTTCTTTTACATACCCTACCAAATTCATCCACCAACCTCCGCAACTTCTCCTCAGAATTTCCTAAGAGCACAGTGTCATCAGCAAAGAGCAACTGTGACAACTCCCACTTTATGTGTGATTCTTTAT
>NW_027199961.1:0-25980 GCF_038502225.1 Cherax quadricarinatus
GAAAAAGCAAATGACCTCATAAATGACTGGTCCAAAACATCCAGGCATGAAAGCCTTCCATCTCATATTAGAAAAAAATTAGAGAGTACTTCTGAAGAAATGTTGAAACTGATTAATTTTATGATCCAAAATATTGATGAGAGTGATTGCCTCTTTACCGAGTATGAATTAGATAATGCATTAACCAAAGGTCGATCAACTGCTCCTGGAGAGGATGGTATAACCTATGATATTTTCAGAACTCTAAGGCACGTGCCTGATAACCCTTTGTTGGCACTGTATAATCTCAGTTACATTGAGGGCGTTCTTCCTACTTTCTGGACCAATAGTCTCATTGTGCCTATCCCTAAGCCCCAACAGCCTGATACATTTAGGCCGATCTCCTTAACTAGTTGTCTTTGCAAAACTTTTGAAAGAATGATGCTTAACAGATTGTACTACAGAATCAGACATCAACTTTCCCCCTACCTCTATGGGTTCATGAAAGGTAAAAGTGTGCAGAACTGTATTTCCACCTTTCTCACTGTACACACCTCTACTAGTTTTACCACTTTTCTTGATCTAAAATCTGCATTTGATATTGCAAACAGAACCGTTATACTACATGAACTAGCCAAAATGAATATTGGTGGTAGCTTACTCTGCTGGATAATAGGATACCTGTCAAATAGAGTATCCTCTGTCCTTTACCAAGGCTTCAGAAGTGATTCTAAAGAAATGTCTTTAGGTACACCGCAGGGAGGAGTTCTTAGTCCCATGCTATTTAATATTCTGATTAATGCTCTCCTAAATGCTCTACCTTCCTCACCTAAACATATAGCTATAAGCTATGCTGATGATATCATGATCCATACAACAGGGCATAAGAAGATGAATACCATTCTTAATGAAGTTCAAGCAATTTGTAATCGACTAGGCCTCATAAAATCTTCCTCTAAAACAAAGATATTAACAAGCAAACGACATCCCCCACCCATCTATTTGCAGGGTGAAATCATTAGCTACGTTAAAACTTACAGATATCTTGGTGTAGATGTACCCTTTAACAAATCCACTATACCACAACTAAACAAGAAATGTAAAGCTAGGCTAAATGCTCTCAAAGCTGTTGCTGGCTACAATCCCAACTATGGTGCTAATGTGAGAATCGTGAGAATGATGTATATAGCCTATGTTAGGTCCTTAATTGATTATGCTGCTCCCATGTTGATATTAGCTAGAGAAAGTTCCTTCCGACCCTTGGAGTTAATGCAAAATGAAGCTCTCAGGACTATTCTTGGCTGTCCCAGATCTACAAAAGTTCTTAACATGAGGAAGGAGCTTGGTATTTCTAGTATCAGTGATAGGATTGTTGAAATTAACACTGTACTCAGTATTAGAATGTTGAGAAACGAACCAGACACTGTCACAGTGAATCTTACCAAGTGTCTAGAGGTAAATACACACAGATCTAAATGGATTGTGAAAATGTGCATTTGCATTAAGTTTTATAACCTGCATGAACTGTATCACTGTAGGCAACAAGAGCATTTCACCCCTCCATGGAAGATGTGTTCATTTAATATCACATACCTACAAGTCCCTCCCAAGAAGCTCATTGCTAGTAATCCCTTCCTTAAATCTCTTGTTAGAGCAACTGCTCAAGAAGAAATTTTTCGCCTAGCTGGTAGTAATAAGTTATCACAAGTTATATACACTGATGGATCTAAACAGGAGTCATCTGGCAGGGCTGCATCTGCTCTTGTTGCCACCTCCCTAGTTAAGAACGATAATAAATTTGTTGAGTTAGGCATAAGAATTAACAACTGGGCGTCTACACTGCAAACTGAATTGTTTGCAATCCTAATGGCGCTAAAGCTAACCTATGACACTGAGCTTGACTCTATCATCATTACTGATTCTATGTCATCATTGAAGGCTCTTGGCTCATATAATGACTCCAACAACATGCTCATTGGGGAAGCCAGGTAAAGATACTCAAAAATTAGGGACAAAGGAATTAATGTACAATTGCTATGGATCCCATCACACACTGGATTACTCCTTCATGATAAAGTTGATATGTTAGCCAAGAAGAGTATCCAGAAGGAGAACGTAGAATATAACTTTGGTATAACTGTGTCTAGCATTAGGAATAATATTAGGAGAGAAGTAAATAATGAAGATGATTGTTATAGGAATGCAGTTAGAAGCCTGAGTAGATCTATAACCCACTATGATAACATGAACGTAGATAAGTATGTTTATGGAGCAACTTGCAATGTGAACAGACTGACTGATGTTGTAGTGGCCAGGCTTAGGCTTGGTTACAAGTACTTCTGGCAGTTTGGGAGACACACAGATGATGATCAAACTAAATGTAAATTATGTGATCAGGCATATGGTCACTCTCTTGAACACTATGTGCTTAATTGTCCACTTATTGAGGAATACAGAAACAGACAGTATAATAACCTATGTGACATGTCAAGATATCTTATTAATGAAAATAAGATACCAGATATACTAAGCAAATTTCCTAAATTTGCTTGTAACAGATAAGTGAACTATAGATATGTAGATATAAATCCATATGTATTCCTGTTAACCCTTTGGGGCCTAGTTCCTAGGCCTTTTGTGTATCCATATGCTCTCGCGCTACCGTCCACAGGATGGATATGGGGTGCACAATAAACTAGCCACTTCGGTGGCAAAATCTAATCTAGTGAAGATGAGGTCTAGTGTATTCTCCAGTCTAGTAGGCTCTATTATTTGCTGGTTTAAATTGAATTTTGTGCAGAGATTTAAAAGCTCGTGTGAGTGTGAGTTTTCATCAGAGCTGCCTCCTGGTGTTATTACTGCAACAATATTATTTGCTATATTCCTCCATTTTAGGTGCCTTAAGTTGAAATCCCCCAGGAGCAAGATGTTGGGTGCAGGAGCTGGAAGATTTTCCAGACAGTGGTCAATTTTTAACAGCTGTTCCTGGAATTGCTGGGAAGTTGCATCCGGAGGCTTGTAGACTACCACAATGACTAGGTTTTGGTTCTCGACCTTTACTGCTAAAACTTCCACTACATCATTTGAGGCATTAAGCAGTTCTGTGCAAACAAGTGACTCTGCAATGTACAGGCCTGGTGGTATTGTTGGTATTGGGGGAGGGGGATTTTTTTTCTGGCATTAGTATGTCTGTTGGTTTGGAGTGGAGGCCATCGACTGTGGTTCCACTCCAGGAATGACTGGATTTGGTGTACGATTTCTGCCATTTCCTGTCAGTTTTTTTTCCTTCCTGGCAGTAAAAAACCTCTCCCTCTTGAGTGGCTGTGGCTACCCAGGTTTTCCCATGGCCTGGATGTTTTGTATCTTTTTGTCCCCTTTAGATGGTGTGCCTGGCAATTTAAGTTATAGCACAGTCTTTCCTGTACTGAAGAGGTACACAGTTCAGGGTGGAAAAGCTTACAGGAAGGGAGTTTGCATTTTCTTGTTGTCATATGGGCATGGCATTTTCTAGGGTGGTCATAGTTGCACGTCCCATCTGTTTTTCCAGATTTCCCATGCCTGCAGATACCAAGTGCATAGTATGTGCACAGGCTTGGTTTCTGTTTGCCTTGGGTTTCTGTGACTGTATTCCCTGTTGGTGCATGTTTCCCTGTCTTATTCCTATCCTCCCTAGCACCAGCAATGGAGCTCCCACCAGTTGTTTTTGGTAATATATCCTCACTGTTGCTGGCGGAGTCCTCTTGTTTGCTATTTCCTGTGGTATTTCTAGTTTGCAATATTGGTTTTATCTTATCTTTGACTACACTTGTTTCCCTACTATGGCTCCTGTCCCCTATGAGGTCATTTATATGTATTCCTTCCTGTGTATAATTCCTGACTACCTGGACAAAATCTCCAGCTTCACCATTACTGTCTCCCAGGACAGCACCTCCAGCTTCACCATTATTGTCTCCCAGGACAGCACCTCCAGCTTCACCATTATTGTCTCCCAGGACAGCACCTCCAGCTTCACCATTTCTGTCTCCCAGGACAGCACCTCCAGCTTCACCATTACTGTCTCCCAGGACAGCACCTCCAGCTTCACCATTTCTGTCTCCCAGGACAGCACCTCCAGCTTCACCATTACTGTCTCCCAGGACAGCACTATCAGCCCCACATTTACTGACTACCAGGACATCACCTCCAGCCTTACAGTTTCTGACTACATGGCCAGTATCAAGGGCAGTACCATTCAGCCCAGGCTTTTTAAGTTCCCATCTGTTGTAGAAAGCTTCCAGGTTTTCTATGAAAGCAGCTTTGATGTTATCCTCTTTTAATACCAATGTGATATTAGTCCACAGATTTACCTCATTTGGGCATACCCAAAAACACTTCCCTGTTTTAATACTGCTTGTAGATAGTTCTTGGATATCTGCACAAGGGGCGTGACACCAATTTCCACAAAAATGACAATTTATCCATTTGGAAGCCCGTTTGTTTGATTGACCGCAGACTACACACAGCTTCATAATGATTTGAATGGTTGATTTACTGTAATTCTACTAGCAACCCCTTGAATATTCTATTAATAACCTCCTTAAAAGAAGCTCTAGCTATTTGTATTTCTATTTCTAACTGTACTTGTATATTGGACAGCTTACCGTGTACGTTCCTGATTTATATTTATTGTTTGTGTTTGATAAGGGCGCCTACAACCCCATCCGTTTACAGTCTGCTTTATTGTCCAACGAATCCGTTTGAAACCAGTCAAGGGTTCGGACCAGTCAAGGGTTCGGACCAGTCAAGGGTTCGGACCAGTCGAGGGTTCGGACCAGCCGATCTGATCTGATCAGTGGGTCACTTATTTAAAACATACTTGTCGGTGATTTGGGCTAACACATGAAGGATTTACTGGAAATTATCTACCCAAGTAATATGTGATTTGATTGATACAAAAGTATAACTTGTGTGTTGAAGAAACCGGTGATTTCTGGCAGCTCCTACAATGACGAACGGTCGAGCCTCAGCCCTTGTTTATCAATCGCTGTATCTAGCTTTTCTAGTTTTTTTTCGTCTCCACCACAATAAATGCTATATTATCACTATAGTTGACTGGTGGAAATTTTGGAGGAAGGACGCTTTTTCTGTAGTAATAATTGCTTCTCGTTGTGTATATTGCGACCGCTGGTAACTACAGGTTATATGAAATTCACAGTATACGTCTGGTATTTCAAGAAAAAAGAAACTAATGAAAGTCACTCCACTTCACTAAGTACCATTATAATACTGGTTAGTTGCTACTACATCACTGTATTCTGCTATTTACTGATATCACTAGATTATATGCGAGTACACTAGCAGGCCAGGAAGATTATTAAAACAGCTGACCACTGTGGTAAGATTCTGGCGACTTCTGGCACCTGCCTCTATAGGCTTATCACTTCATTTACAAATTCACCTGTTTTCAAATGACACTTTAGCCTTTATCATCTATATACTAGGGAGCCACTGTAGTATACACTATACACTATGTATACACACTGTTATCAGGGAGACTTTCTTTCCTCTGACAAAGAAAAGTTCTATTATTATTATTTTGCACACGGAGCACAGGCCTATGATTCCCCTCTGGCAGTAAACTCTGCTAGGTAGTGCACACTTTCCTATAAGAATTTTTGTTTTTTGGTATGCTTTAAGGATTGCCTTCTTAAGAAGGTTAAAATTACATATGATATCCTGCGACAAAGTTGCATAGATATTCAAAGCTGAACTGGAAAATAACATACCTAACCTGGTAGCCCAGGTGTCAGATGGCCATTCACAGAGGGCAGCCATATTTCCAAACCTAATAATGCATGAAGTTATGTCTTCACCCTCTGTGAAGGGAGGTAAATTAGGTGTTGGAATATGTGCACTAGCTGCATGATGTTTCATTACTCCTTCCTCTAATTGCTGTTGTGAAAAAGTTATCTTTTTATTTTCTAATTCGAAGCAAGATTTCTCTACCTCGCGATCTTTTTCTCTCTCTATTAGTTCATATTCTCTATCTTTTGCTCTTTCCTCAAGTTCTCTTAATTTAGCTTGTTCCTCATGGACTTTAGCTCTCTCCTCACGATCGTCTATCATGCTCCTTTTTGTCTTTTCTCTTGATTCTCTCTCCTTTTTCTCCTCTCTCTCGATTCTCTCTCTCTCTCTTTCTCTTCTCTTTCTCTTTCTAACTGTCTCGCTTTGATTAAACAGTATGTATGAAAGAGACCAGAGGGTTCTATGCCAGCTCCGACCAAACAGCAAGTTGAATGGGATCATTTGACCATCCAATCTTCTCACCGACAAATCAAGAGTGTCCTACAACAGTTCCCTTGATATAATAAATAGAACTCAATGAAACAACTTGTCAATGGAAAATCTCAGGTCCCTAGAGTCTATTCCTCCAAATCGTTTCAAGCTCAACAACATAAGTGGCAGAATTAACTAGTATATTCTGCCTTTACTTGACTTACAATAAATTGAGACTCTAAATTGAGACTATAAATTAGTCCTACCATAGAGAATGATTACTCATGGCTGGTGGTAACCATCTGTGGTATGCGGCATTGAAGTTCCAATGGTAGATTAGAGATGAAGTCGAATCTTGATACAGTCGAGAGATCCTGGCAAGGTCGCCACTTATGAAGGCTTACTCAGCCCTGTAACAACTTCAGTAAGTATTACCAAGGCTGGCTCCTCCTCAAGAAAATTAATGAATAGAAAAAGAAAAAAAAAGACAAACATAAACATTTTATTGTTTAGGAACAAAAATATGAAACAATTAAATATGAATTTGTATCCTACTTGAAAGAAAAATGAAAAATTAAAAATATAAATGATATCTGAATTCAACGCTAATGTGTACAGTTAAACAGGGGTGTCTGGTTGATGTTGACACCGTCTTCTAGAAATTGTAGCCATTGCTGATGATGTGGGGAGGTCACAGATGTTAAGTGAAAACCCAACAATTAGTTCTTCACAGAGTCTCTAGCCTTGAACAGTCCGTCAAGATGATAGGAATGCAGGTTCTTCACCACTGCAAAGATGAGGGGTAGTTGCCTGGGTTGACTACACTTATCAGGTATGTAGATCAAAAAGTGACGTCCCAGAACTTGTGTAAAGTTCATCTCCTTCAACAGTGTTTTTTTGGTTGTCAGATGACCTGAGCCAACATTCCAAGCTAGAAAGAGACAAAGGTTACCCACTGCTTGAAAAGTCACTCTCCATGATAAGTGTAAGGCACTTAAAAAATTTGGTGATGTAAAAACACAACATGGAAATCAAGGCAGAATGAACTAAGTTTTAGAGCTGGTTAAAAGTGAAGCTCTTAATCAATATATTAACTAGAATAGGAGCAGAGGCTTTTACTTACAGTTGTGCTGGGAGCTGTGAGTCAAGTGATTGTCCATTTGGTCAGAGCCCCACACTTCACCTTTCTGGGTGGAAAGGTGGAAGGATAGCGGGAGCTAGACACTGACTACCTTAACAAGCAGACTGGCAATCAAACTATCATCACCATATATTCGTTCACTACTCCTATCTGTTGAACTTTTCCCTCACGTCAACCCTGTTTGCTCCATCCCTTTTCTCTTCACCTACATTCTTGTCTTCCCTTCAGTTACCACCTTTCTATGTTCATGTAGCATCTCACTTTTCTCTGCCCCCTGGGGAGTTCAAGCTTATCGAGTGTGTTCTTTCTCACTCCCATGCGCAAAAGCCAAACTGCCTATGGTAGCTTCCCACTCTCTTTCTTGACCACTTCCTCTCTCATTCTCATACCCTTGCAGTATAAACAGATGTCTCTAAGTCTTCTGACGGCGTCGGATTCACAGCAGTGTTTATGGTCAGTGTTGTGCGAGAGCATTTACTATCCTCGGCTAGCATTTTTACTGCCTAATTGTATGCCATTCTTGCAGCACTTATCCATACTGCATCTATGCCTGTGTCATCATTTGGGGTTGTTTCAGACTCCCTTAGTGCTTTACAGGCTATAGGAAAATTTGATACACCTCACCCCCTAGTTCTTTGTATCCAACTTTGGTTATGCCATATCTCTACCAAGCATAAAGATATAGTTTTTTTTGGGGTCCCTGTGAGGGAAAAGTTCAACAGATAGGAGTAGCAAGCGAGTATATGGTAACAAAAGTTTGATTGCCAGCTACTTGTTAAGGTAGGGTAAGTCTAGCTCCTGCTATCCCCCCCTCTTTTTTCCCTCACCCCGAAAGTGATAGTTTTATTGCCGGCTGCTTGTTAAGGTAGGGTAAGTCTAGCTCCCGCTATCCCCCCCCACCCCGAAAGGTGACGTGTGGGGCTCCAGTCAAACAGTAATCACTCGACTCACAGCTCCCAGCACTACTCTTGGAATGACAGATTGGGTCACCTGCCAACCAACGAGAAGTATTGAAGGAGACGGACTAACATCCCGAGACATCCCATGTTGGATCTACCTACCTGTTTATATGTATGCAGTCGCAGGATATAACCCCTCATCATTGCAGTGGTAAAGAACCTGCTTTCCTGTCATCTGGACTGATTGTTCACGGCTATAGACTCTGTGAAGAACGAGCCATTGGGTTGTCACCAACACCTGTGATCACCTCCCTCACATCATCAGCAATGGCTACGATTTCAACAACACGCAGTGTCACCAACATCAGACACCCAAGTTGACTTTTACATATTAGCATTGAAGTTAAATATCATTTATATTTTTTCATTTTTCATTTTTCTTTAAAGTAGGTTAAATATTTCATATTTAATATTTTATATTTTATATTTTTAATAATAAAGTGTTTATGTTTGTCAGTTTTTATTCTTTTTCTATTCATTAATTTTCCTGACGAGGAGCCAGCCTGGGTAATACTGTTTGAAGTTGTTACAGGGCTGAGTAAGCCTTCACAGTCCCTGATCATGTTGACGTACAGGAATGACCAGGCAGACATTGCTGCGTGGTTAGCAGTAGATGACCTTCCAATTTCATATTGAGGTGTTCCTTTCATGGACTATTTTGCTGTAATAGCTACCCACCTTGAGACCCATTGGCAACAACGTTGGTCTGACCTGCTCAATAACAAACTTCATTTTATTAAACCGAGCATAGGTTACTGGCTGTCTTCTTGTCATCAGTGTCGAGCTTGGGAGACTACTCTCTCCCATCTTCGCATTGCCCACACTCGTCTTACTCATGGGTATCTCATGGAGAGGCGCCCTGTTCTTCTCTGTGAGAATTGTCAGGTTCCAGTATCGGTTAACCACATTCTGTTAGACTGCCCACTCTATCAACGGGCACGTAGAATTTACCCCAACATCATCTCTGCTCTACTGGTCACTCTTTACCTTCTCTTCTTGCTGATGGACCCTCCTTTAAACTCTACTAATTGACTTTTTAACAACAACTGGTTTACTCCACAAACTCTAATGACGACATCTTTAGCACTCCCCTCAGCCCTTGCTACCTCAATCTCTTGCTACCTTCTACCCCCGCACTATCCACCAGCCCTTGCTACCTTCTACCCCCGCACTATCCACCAGCCCTTGCTACCTTCTACCCCCGCACTATCCACCAGCCCTTGCTACCTTCTACCCCCGCACTATCCATCAGCCCTTGCTACCTTCTACCCCCGCACTATCCACCAGCCCTTGCTACCTTCTACCCCCGCACTATCCACCAGCCCTTGCTACCTTCTACCCCCGCACTATCCACCAGCCCTTGCTATCTTCTACCCCCGCACTATCCACCAGCCCTTGCTACCTTCTACCCCCGCACTATCCACCAGCCCTTGCTACCTTCTACCCCCGCACTATCCACCGTCCCTCTGTTGTCTGTAACCTACTAATCATCCCTTTCCCCTTTGCCTGGAGTTTACCTGGAGTTTTCCTGGAGAGGGTTTCGTGGGTCAACGCCCCCGCGGCCTGGTCTGAGACTAAGCTTCATGATGGATCAGAGTCTGATCAACCAGGCTGTTACTGCTGGCCACACGCAAGCTGATGTACAAACCACAGCCCGGTTGGTCAGGTACCAACTTTAGGTGCCTGTCCAGTGTCTTCTTGAAGACAGCCAGGGGTCTATTGGTAATCCCCCTTATGTATGCTGGGAGGCAATTGAAGTCTTGGGCCCCAGACACTTATTGTGTTGTCTCTCAGTGTACTCGTGACAGTTGGTAGAGATGTTACATCAGTTCAAATCGACACACTACCAGCAAAACCTGGTGGAAGCACTGATGTCCATACAGGGGTAAAATATATTGAGGAAACAGGAAAAATAAATGTAACAGCAGTGAACGTGGCTACAATAAATCCTAGCAAGCGGAAGTACAATCTATGTAAATACTATTCCTTGGGTATCTTGGCGCTATATAAGGCTCCATCCTGTCACTTCATCTCCATATTGTTTCATTCCATGGAACAATGCTCTTCTCCAGACTGAGGGACTGACCACCTCAAAACTTTAAGGGTGATGGACTGATTACATCGTCTTCAAGTATCTTCTGCTTCTATCAACTTTTCTGTACTCGACTGAAGAAGCCTACTGTGTAGGCGAAACGTTTCGAAATAAAGATACCTAACTGTTGCATATGTGTCTTACCTACGAACAAAGAGTAGTAGTCAACAGAGTAAAGTCCGAGGCAGCTACGGTGAAAAGCTCTGTTCCACAAGGCACAGTACTCGCTCCCACCTTGTTCCTCATCCTCATATCTGACATAGACAAGGATGTCAGCCACAGCACCATGTCTTCCTTTGCAAATGACACCCGAATCTGCATGACAGTGTCTTCCATTGCAGACATTGCAAGGCTCCAGGTGGACATCAACCAAATCTTTCAGTGGGCTGCAGAAAACAATATGAAGTTCAACGATGAGAAATTTCAATTACTCAGATATGGTAAACACGAGGAAATTAAATCTTCATCAGAGTACAAAACAAATTCTGGCCACAAAATAGAGCGAAACACCAACGTCAAAGACCTGGGAGTGATCATGTCGTAGGATCTCACCTTAAAGGACCATAACATTGTATCAATTGCAGCTGCTAGAAAAATGACAGGGTGGATAATGAGAACCTTCAAAACTAGGGATGCCAGGCCCATGATGACACTCTTCAGGTCACTTGTTCTATCTAGGCTGGAATATTGCTGCACGATGGATCTATAATTTCCTCACTAACAGAACACAGAGAGTAGTCGTCAACAGAGTAAAGTCCGAGGCAGCTACGGTGAAAAGCTCTGTTCCACAAGGCACAGTACTAGCTCCCATCTTGTTCCTCATCCTCATATCCGACATAGACAAGGATGTCAGCCACAGCACCGTGTCTTCCTTTGCGGATGACACCCGAATCTGCATGACAGTGTCTTCCATTGCAGACACTGCAAGGCTCCAGGCGGACATCAACCAAATCTTTCAGTGGGCTGCAGAAAACAATATGAAGTTCAATGATGAGAAATTTAAATTACTCAGATATGGTAAACATGAGGAAATTAAATCTTCATCAGAGTACAAAACATATTCTGGCCACAAAATAGAGCGAAACACCAACGTCAAAGACCTGGGAGTGATTATGTCGGAGGATCTCACCTTCAAGGACCATAACATTGTATCAATCGCATCTGCTAGAAAAATGACAGGATGGATAATGAGAACCTTCAAAACTAGGGAGGCCAAGCCCATGATGACACTCTTCAGGTCACTTGTTCTATCTAGGCTGGAATATTGCTGCACTCTAACAGCACCTTTCAAGGCAGGTGAAATTGCCGACCTAGAAAATGTACAGAGAACTTTCACGGCGCGCATAACGGAGATAAAACACCTCAATTACTGGGAGCGCTTGAGGTTTCTAAACCTGTATTCCCTGGAACGCAGGAGGGAGAGATACATGATTATATACACCTGGAAAATCCTAGAGGGACTAGTACCGAACTTGCACACGAAAATCACTCACTACGTAAGCAAAAGACTTGGCAGACGATGCACCACCCCCCCAATGAAAAGCAGGGGTGTCACTAGCACGTTAAGAGACCATACAATAAGTGTCAGGGGCCCGAGACTGTTCAACTGCCTCCCAGCACACATAAGGGGGATTACCAACAGACCCCTGGCAGTCTTCAAGCTGGCACTGGACAAGCACCTAAAGTCAGTTCCTGATCAGCCGGGCTGTGGCTCGTACGTTGGTTTGCGTGCAGCCAGCAGCAACAGCCTGGTTGATCAGGCGCTGATCCACCAGGAGGCCTGGTCACAGACCGGGCCGCGGGGGCGTTGACCCCCGAAACTCTCTCCAGGTAACTCCAGGCACCTTTCAAGGCAGGTGAAATTCCTGACCTAGAAAATGTACAGAGAACCTTCATGGTGCACATAACGGAGATAAAACACCTCAATTATTGGGAGTGCTTGAAGTTCCTGAACCTGTATTCCCTGGAATGCAGGCGGGAGAGATACATATTATATACACCTGGAAAATGCTAGAGGGACTTGGCAGACGATGCAACATCCCCCCAATGAAAAGTAGGAGTGTCACTAGCACGTTAAGAGACCATACAATAAGTGTCAGGGGCCCGAGACTGTTTAACTGCCTCCCAGCATACATAAGAGGGATTACCAATAGACCCCTGGCAGTCAAGCTGGCACTGGACAAGCACCTAAAGTCGGTAACTGACCAGGTGGGCTGTGGCTCGTATGTTGGTTTGCGTGCATCCAGCAGTAACAGCCTGGTTGATCAGGCTCTGATCCACCGGGAGGCCTGGTCACAGACCGGGCCGCGGGGGCGTTGACCCCCGGAACTCTCTCCAGGTAAACTCCAGGTAAACTCCAGGATCGGATGTTCATTGAGAAAGAAACTCAGAGACTGCTGAAGGAGGGTATTATAGAACCGAGTAATTCCCCTTGGCGTACACAGGTTGTTGTTGTTAAGGATGATTATAGGAAACGGAGACTGGCTATCGATTATTCTGAGACAATCAACAAATTTACTTCTTGATGGGTACCCTCTACCTCGAATTGATGATACAGCGAGCAAAATTGCTCAGTACTATGTATTTAGCACAACTGATCTACAGAGTGCCTATCATCAAGTCCCTATAAGGAATGAAGATAAACCATACACAGCGTTTCAGGCTAGTGATGGCCTGTATCAGTTTACCAGAGTCCCTTTTGGAGTCACCAATGGGGTAGCCTGCTTCCAACGAATTATGGATTCACTCATTAAGGAAGAGCAACTCATGACAACTTACGTTTATTTAGATAATGTTACCATTTGTGGCAAGACCCAGGAGGAACATGATGCAAACCTTGATAAGTTTTTGGAAGCCGCCAAGAAGAAAAATATCAGTTACAATGAGGAAAAGTGCACTTTTTCAACTAAAAGGCTTAGCATCCTTGGTTATGTAGTGGAAGGAGGTTCAATATTCCCAGACCCTGAACGACTACGACCTCTACGGGAACTTCCAATGCCTCAAGACAAAAAGTCACTCCGAAGAACTCTTGGTCTCTTTGCTTATTACTCACAATGGATCTACAACTATTCAAGTAAAGTCCACCCATTGAGTGCTACAACATTTCCTGTGACAAAGGAAGCAGATGCCACTTTCCATACTCTCAAACAGGACATTGAAAACTCGGTAGTTCAAGCAATTGATGAGTCCCTACCATTCGAAGTGGAAATGGATGCATCTGACATTGCCATTGCTGCAGTCTTATCTCAGACAGGACGACAAGTAGCCTTCTTTTCGAGAACTTTTCAAGGATTAGAGAAGTGTTATGCTGCTGTAGAAAAGGAAGCCCAGGCCATCATAGAAGTAGTTTGCCACTGGAGGAATTATTAACTGGTAGACGTTTCACCATAAGAACTGACCAACGGTCCGTGATGTATATATTCGACAAGAAGCACAAAAGAAGGATAAAGAATGACAAGATATTACGCTGGAGGATGGAACTAACGTGTTATGACTTTGATATTCTGTACCGACCGGGTCAAGAGAACATCTCACCTGATGCATTCTCTAGGTCCTACTGTGGAGCAGCATGTCATGATTTGCAATCACTCTCAGCACTCCACAAGGCTTTTTGTCACCCAGGAGTTACACGCCTGTACCATTTTGTCAAATCAAAGAACATGCCCTACTCAGTGGAAGATGTGCGACAAGTGATCAGAGCATGTAGAGTATGTGCAGAGTGCGAGCCAAACTTTCATCAGCCAGAGAAGACTCATCTCATAAAATCCACCCAGCCTTTCGAGAGACTGAATATAGATTTCAAAGGACCTCTACCAAGCATAAATCAGAATAGATATTTCCTTAACATAGTAGATGAATATTCAAGGTTTCCCTTTGTATTCCCCTGTGCAAATATGACTGCTTCAACTGTTATTAGTTGTCTTTCACAGTTCTCTATTTTTGGTATGCCAGCTTATATCCATTCAGACGGGATCCTCGTTCATGAGTAACGAACTTCAGGAGTTTTTGGCTAGCAATGGTTGTGAAGGCTTACTAAGCCCTGTAACAACTTCAGACAGTATTACCAAGGCTGGCTCCTTCTCAGGAAAATTAATGACTAGAAAAAGAAATAATAATTCACAAAGATAAACACTTTATTATTTATTAATGCGAAAATAAAACAGTGAAACATGAAGGGGTATCCTATTTGAAAGAAAAATGAAAAATGAAATAAAATGACATTTGAATTCAACGCTAATATGTTCAGTTATAATGGGGTGTCTGGTGGAGGTTGACACCGTCTTGTAGAAATCGTAGCCGTTGCTGATGATGTGGGGGGGTCACAGGTGTTGATGACAACCCAACGGCTAGTTCTTCACAGAGTCTATAGCCTTGAATAGTTAGTCTAGATGACAGGAAAGCAGGCTCTTTACCACTACAAAGATGTGGGGTTATGGTCTGCTGTAACCTCCAGTTAATCAGGTAGGTAGATCCAACATGCGACGTCTCCGGACTTTTTTAAAAGTCCTTCTCCTTCAACACTTCTCGTTGGATGGCAGGTGACCCGATCTGTCATTCCAAGCTGGAAAGAGACAGGTTACCCACTGCTTAAGAAATCACTCTCAATGATAAGTACAATACCTAAAAGACGTGGTGATTATCAAAACATCTAACATGGAGATCAAGGCTGAAAGGACTAAGTTTATTACTGGGCAAAAGTGAAGCTTTCATCCAAAAAGTCCACAAGAATAAGAGCAGGCGTTTACTTACAGTTGTGCTGGGAGCTGTGAGTCGAGTGATTACTGTTTGGCCGGAGCCCCACACATCACCTTTTGGGGTGGGGAGAAAAAGGGGGGAGGGGATAGTGGGAGCTAGACTGACCCTACCTTAACAAGCAGCTGGCAATCAAACTATCATCACCATATACTCGCTTGCTACTCCTATCTGTTGAACTTTTCCCTTACAAAGGTATTGCCTGCAGCAGAACAACAAGCTACAACCCTCAAGGCAATGGTCAAGTGGAGCGGTTCAATGGTACTATATGGAAGGCAGTTACAATGACAATGAAGTCGTGCAGTCTACGTGTTCAACACTGGCAAACTGTCCTACCTGATGCTCTTCACTCTATTAGATCATTGCTGTGCACAGCTACTAATGCAACCCCTCATGAAAGACTCCTCAACTATTCACATCATTCCTCTACTGGAGCCTCCATGCCCACTTGGTTATGTCATCCTGGACCCATTCTCCTGAAGAGTCACCGAAGGATGAACAAGATGGATCCTTTAGTGGAAGAGGTAGAGCTCCTGAAGGCTAATCCACATTACACCCACATTCGCTACCAAAATGGTGAAGAGACTACAGTATCTACAAGACATTTAGCCCCAATTGAAATCCCCATTAGTGTGGAACCTCAAGATACACCAATAGATGCGAAAGATGCTTCGTTTTCTCCTGGAAAGCTGCTTGAGACTACCCCTATGGAAATAGAGGATTCTGCTCCAGCAGTTAGTCAAACCCCGCTGGAAAATATTGAACCTGGTAAAGAGGCTCAAGGGCTACGAAGGTCGGGACGTATACATCGCCCACCTAACAGTTTGGGAGATTAATGTCTCTGATATTTTAGAAAGGGGACATTGTAGTGATACTGCTCCTGTTGGGAGCAGCAGCAGAATACTACTGCACCACCTCTCGGGGCCCTTAACAACAACAACAGCTTGGTGTATGTCATGGGCGCCAACACATGGTGTGTGATTCTCTTCTCTTATATCCATATATTAGTGATGCAGATTACATGGTGAGTTTAAATATGTGGCCTGTAGTTATAACTTTTCTCTTGACATATGCAAGACATCACCCTCCCTGTAGAAGCAGTTATTAGATGTACTAGTCATTATATTTTGTTGTTGCAGAAGTACTATGAAGATTCTATGTTCAATAAAGCCTAGAGATAAGGCCTGTGTTTCTATCACAACAAACATGCCAAAGCCCCTTGTATGCAGAGCATTATGAGCAGACTTAAAATTAACTTAAGATTAACTAAGCAATGATATATTCAGTGGTAAAAACATTATTGTAAACAGATAACAATTTAGTACAAATGAGTATTACAAAGACAGGTCATATGGTCATTTACTGTGTTGCTGTGTAATCAGTAGAATGGAGTATTCTGTTAGGTAATGTAATTAAAAAATAAAGTTTGATTGGGTCACAGGTTAGACATTTATGAGATACAATAATGAGAAAACATTTAAGAGATACAATTTATGGGATACAATTATTCAGTATTTATTTAGTTGTGGGTGAGTAAGTGATTTTTGAGAAGAGACTTGAATTTATAAACAGTGTTTCTTTTATATTCACAGGTAATGAATTCAAAATTTTAGGACCTTTTATGTGCATTGAGTTTTTGCATAGCATGAGATGGACTCGAGGAACATCAAAGAGTGATCTGTGCCTTGTGTTATGGTCGTGTGTTCTGTTAAGGTTGATAAGGAGACGTTTGAGGGGAGGGTTTATATCAGAATTAAGTGTTCTATGAATGTAGTAGGTGCAGTAATAAGTATGGACGTTTTGAATGGTGAGTAGGTTTAGAGTTTTGAATATTGGTGGAGTGTGCTGCCTGTAGTGGGAATTAGTTATCATTCTGACTGCAGCCTTTAGTTGGGTAATTAATGGTCTGAGATGGTTTATTGTTGTTGAGCCCCATGCACAAATTCCATAGGTGAGATAGGGGTAAATAAGTGAGTGATATAGGGCCAGGAGGGCTGACTGTGGAACATAGTACCGTATCTTCGATAGTATGCCTACGGTCTTGGATTTTTTGGGGGGAAATTTGTTGTATATGTGTTTGAAATTTGAGTCTATTATCAAGGTGGATTCCTAAGAATTTTCCCTCTGTGAGTTTTGTGATAGGTGATCCGTTTATCATTATGTTAAGAGGGACGTCTGTAGCTCTGTTACCAAACTGAATGAAGTAGGTTTTGTCAATGTTTAGAGTAAATTTGTTAGTCCTCATCCAGGTAGATATTTTCTGTAATTCGGTATTTACAGTATTGGCTAGCATGACTGGGCTCGGGTGAGAGAAGACGTATGTAGTGTCATCTGCAAATAGTGTGGGTTTGAGTAGTTGCGGTGTATTAGGTAGGTCATTTATGTATATGAGAAAGAGAAGAGGGCCTAGGACACTTCCCTGTGGGACACCAACTGTAATTGGCTGTGCTGAAGAGTTTGGCCCCTTTGTGTACACATATTGGCTTCTGTTTCTGAGGTATGACTTTAGGACATAGGACATAGTGCGACAATTTTATTTGGAGCAAGTCATGGTCAACTGTATCAAAAGCTTTATGTAAATCTATGAAGATCCCCAGTGGGACTTTTTTTTTCTCTATTGCAGTGTACATGTGTTCTAGAATGTGTATGATAGCATTATTACTATTTTTATTAGGCCTGAACCCAAATTGGCAGGGCTTGAGTACGTTCTGGGAGATAAGGTAGGAATAGATTCGCTTATGAATTAATTTTTCGAAGATTTTAGAGAGAGGGTGTAAGTTGGATATTGGCCTATAGTTATTCAAGTCTGCTTGGCCTCCTCCTCTATTGATCGGGGTGACCCTTGCTATTTTGAGAACCGTAGGGAAGGTAGAGGATTCTATGGAGTTGTTAGTGTTGCAATGATTGGTGATAGTGCTTTTGATGCTTTTTTGTATATAAATGGTGGTAAGGTATTTAAATCTCCTGTCTTGTTTTTTAGCGTGTTGATAATAAGGGAGACTTCAGTAGGGTTAGTCTGAGCTAGGAACAGTGTGTTCGGGAAATTGCCAGTGAGGTAGTCATTGGGTGGGGTATCTGAGCATGGGATTTTATTGGCAAGGTTTTTTCCTATAGCGGAGAAGAAATTATTGAGTCTGTTTGCTGTTTCAGTTAGTGAGAGTTGGGGTTCATCTGATTTTGTTAATTCAATTTCGCTATTTCAGGATATCTTTTTTGTTCCTAGAATTACTGATAGGGTTTTCCACGTCTTTTTTATATCACGTCGTAAGTTGGATAATCTGTTCTCATAATACAATTTTTTAGCCCTTCTTATTACTTTGGTTAGGATTGACGAGTAACGTTTTGTTTGGTCTCTGGTTATGTGACCCATTCTGTACTGTTTTTCATATAGGTGCTTTGTATCTATGGATTTGAGGATGCTGGGTGTTAGCCAGGGACTGTTCAGTCTCTTAGATGTCATCTGTTTAGTTTTTTTTTTTTTGGCTGTGCTTGTTACAAAGGTATTGGGTTTTTAGAAAATTATTAATATCGTCAATATCTGTATAGATTTCTAGCTCAGTGTGCCAGTCAATGTTTGCCACATTGCTGTATGCTGTACTGCTGTATGCTCCTGCTGATAAATTTAATTACTTGGAGCTCCCAACTTGTGCTCATTCTGAGCCTACTCTTATTATTGGCGATTACAATGCGAGGCACAAAAGCATTGGAAACTCACAGTTTGGTAATCGTAATGGTAATCAACTGTTGTCACTCTTAAACAGTCATGATAATGTCCAAATTGTAGGTGATATTGAACCCACACATATCTATGGAGGCGTCCTTGATCTGTGCCTGGGCTTCAACATTACTTCTACCAGCTGTGAGTCTTCCATTGTAACAGATATAGTGTCAGATCATTTCCCTAGGCTAACCTCACTAGATATTTGTAATACTATCCTTCCTGGTGGGATATTCAAACGGAAACGTTTTAATGTTCCCACTGATCTGCATGATGACTTTGTTGCACATGTGACTGACTGGTATATTTCCTATGAGTGTTCCTCTGTAGAGACCTTTAACAATGACCTTGTGAGCAGTATTCAGAACTACTTAGAGCCGCCACTGAAACCTCTTGGCACTCTAAACCCAACAAACTTCCATAATAATCATACCTCCTTCAAAAACCATACTTATTACAATGATTCTAAACTTCGTACACTGAAACGTACTGCTCGCAGACTAGGCCTAGCCTATAGAAAACATAGTACTCCTGGAATGCTGAGGCTCTTCCAAACTGCCCTTGCTGCTGCCAGAGAGCGTATGACAGAGCTGCGGCAAACAGACTGGGAAAAATTTGTCAACGGTCTTAATGCTCACACCCCACTTAGCCGGGCTTGGAGGGACATAAATAGAATTAAGGGTAACAGAACTGGGCAGATCGCGCACCCTCATCCCTTACATAGGGCGAATGAGTTAGTCAGTGCTTGGGCTGCTACATCTAGCTATGACAATCTTCCCAGTACCACACAGGCAAAATTAAATGACAAATATGATGCAAGGGAGAGACTTGTTTGCTTTATGCTCAGCAAGGCAGATGATTGCAACATTCCTTTCACTAATTATGAACTTGATGCAGCACTAACTAAGGGCAACTCCACGTCGCCTGGTGAGGATGGTATTACTTACAACATACTCAGATTGCTGTGTCGAGTACCAGGTAATTCATTACTTGAATTATATAACATGAGCTATGTAACATAAGAACATAAGAACGAAGGAACACTGCAGAAGGCCTACTGGCCCATGCGAGGCAGGTCCAGGTCTCCTACCGGCTTAAGCCAATGCACCCAACCTAGTCAGGTCAGGTCACATTGACCTGGTAGCACAAGCTATCAGGTCTAACTCACACCCACCCACATCTACTCATGTATTTATCCAACCTATTTTTAAAGCTACACAACGTTCTGGCCTCTATAACGGTACTTGGGAGTTTGTTCCACTCATCCACAACTCTATTACCAAACCAGTACTTTCCTATATCCTTCCTGAATCTGAATTTTTCCAACTTAAAACCATTGCTGCGAGTCCTGTCTAGGCTAGATATTTTCAGCACACTATTTACATCCCCTTTATTTATTCCTGTCTTCCATTTATACACCTCAATCATATCCCCCCTAATTCTACGTCTTTCTAGAGAGTTGAAGAATTGAGAGTGCAGTTTCAGGGCCCTTAGTCTATCCTCATAGGGAAGGTTTCTGATACATGGGATCAACTTTGTCATCCTCCTTTGTACATTTTCCAGAGAATTTATATCCATTCTGTAATACGGTGACCAAAACTGTGCAGCATAATCTAAATGAGGCCTAACCAAGGATGTATAGAGTTGAAGAACAACCTGAGGACTCCTATTATTTATGCTTCTTGATATGAAGCCAAGGATTCTATTAGCTTTATTGCGAACACTTATGCACTGTTGTCTTGGTTTCAGATTATTGCTAACCAGAACTCCTAAATCTTTTTCGCAATCCGTAATATTAAGATGTACATTATTTAGTTTATATGTGGCATGGTTATTGTCCTGTCCAACATTTAGAACTTTGCATTTGTCTATATTAAACTGCATCTGCCACTTCTCCGACCACTGCATCAGTCTATTCAAATCTTCCTGGAGTGCTCGAATGTCCTCGTCAGAATGAATTCGACGGCCTATTTTGGTGTCATCGGCAAACTTGCCGATGTCACTCTTTATGCCCTCATCTATGTCGTTTATGTAGATTGTGAACAGCAGGGGGCCCAACACTGACCCCTGTGGAACACCGCTCGTGACGCTTCCCCACTCTGATTTCTCCCCATTTATGCAAACTCTCTGCTGCCTATTTGTCAACCATGCCTCTATCCAGGAAAAAATTTCTCCTCCTATTCCATGTGCTTTAATTTTCCTCAATAGTCTCTGATGTGGGACCCTGTCAAAAGCCTTACTGAAGTCCATATACACAATATCATATTCATTACCATGATCTACTTCCTCAAATACCTTAGTGAAAAAAGTTAATAAATTCCTAAGGCAGGAACGCCCCTTTGTAAAACCATGCTGAGATTCGTTGATTAATTTATGCTTTTCAAGGTGGCTACGAACTGCCTCGGCAATTATTGATTCCATAAATTTTCCCACTATGGAGGTTAGGCTTATTGGTCTATAGTTCGAAGCTAAGGACCTGTCACCTGTTTTGAAAATAGGTATCACATTTGCCATTTTCCACTTATCTGGCACCATGCCAGTTTGTAGTGATATGTTGAAAAGATTAGCCAAAGGTGTGCTAAGCTCCTCTTTACATTCCTTTAGAACCCTTACATACAGTTCATCAGGGCCTGGGGATTTGTTAGGTTTTAATTTATCTATTTGCCTAAGGACCATGTCACTTGTGACCCTAATAGTGCACAGTTTATTATCGTCCTGTTCTACATAATTTATCATTACTGGAATATCGCTGGTATCCTCCTGTGTAAAAACTGAGAGGAAGTATGTGTTAAAAATTCTACACATTTCCTTATCACTGTCAGTGAGCTGACCCGAGGAACTTTTGAGTGGGCCTATCTTGTCCCTGATCTTACTTCTGTATACCTGAAAGAATCCTTTTGGGTTAGTCTTCGATTCTCTTGCAACTTTAACCTCATAATCTCTTTTTGCTTTTCTAATTCCCTTTTTTATTTCTCTCTTTAACTGAATATATCGATTTCTTAATTGTCCCTCTCCTCTTTTGATTTGCCTATATATGCCTCTCTTTTGACCAATCAGATATTTTAATCTATTGTTCATCCATTTAGGATCATTTTTGTTTGATCTGATTTCCCTATTTGGAACATAATTTGACTGAGCAGCTAGAACTATGCCCTGGAAAGCATCATATCGGCAACCATCACCACCTACCTGACCCTTAGTCAGGTCATTCCAGTTCAGCCCACCTAAGTAATTTTTCAGTCCTATGAAATCAGCCAAGCGAAAGTCAGGGACGGAGACTTGATTGCCATTATTAGGGGAATTCCATGTTATATTAAAACTGAGTGATTTGTGATCACTTTCCCCAAGCTCATCATTAACCTCAAGATTATTAGTGTTTCCCTACTGGCAAGAACCAAGTCAAGGAGGTTATTTCCCCTAGTTGGCTCTGTCACAAATTGTTTTAAAAAACAATCCTGGATCGTATCAAGAAAGTCACCTGACTCTAAATTTCCTGTCAGATTGCTCCAGTCAATCTGTCTATAGTTGAAATCTCCCATTAGCACACCATTTTCGTATGTAGATGCCTTACGAATTTCGTCCCATAGAAGTTTACTGCACTCCCTATCAAGATTTGGGGCCCTGTAAATCACACCCAAAATTAGTTTTTCTCGGCCCTCGAGAAGCTGTAACCATACAGATTCAGTGGCTGACGCTTCTAATTTAATATCTTGTCTAACACAACAATTTAAATTGTCTCTGACATACATCGCTACTCCACCACCTTTCCTGTTGACCCTGTCAGTGTGGAATAATTTATAGCCTTGTATGTGACATTCAGAGGGCATCTCTCTATCTTTCAGATTGAGCCAGGTCTCTGTTATAGCAATAATATCTATGTCTCCTGCACTTGCAATTAATCTTAGCTCATCTATCTTATTTCTTACACTCCTGCTATTAGTATAGTAAACCTTAAGGGAGCTAGTCCCTTGCTGCCCTCTGCTGTCCCCCTTTGTTTGCTGACCTGATCTATTGTCTTTATTTATAACTTCATGCTGAATGCCTTTTATACATTTACTGTTTCCAACCCAAGTGTTGTAACCTGCTTGTTTCCCACACACACCCATACCTCTATCTTCCATCAGTTTAAAATCATAGGCATTTCACCAATGGCCTTCTCAATCGAGTCTGCAAGTGCTACCACCCCAGCCCCAGAGAGATGTACCCCATCCCTTGCATACATATCATGTTTGCCATAAAAGTTGTTCCAGTTGTCAATGAATGGGATTGCAAGTTCCTTGCAGTATCTGTCTAGCCAGCAATTTACACCAATTGCCCTAGACAACCATTCATTTCCTACTCCCCTTCTAGGCAAGATGCTACATATGATTGGGATCCCTCCCTTAGACTTAATGAAATCTATAGCTGACCTGTACTTATCTAGCAGCTCTTCTCTCCTACCCTTCCCAATATCATTTCCACCAGCACTGAGACAGATAATGGGCTTGTTCTAATTACCTGACATGATATTATCCAGCCTGTTGACAATGTCCCCAACACCAGCTCCAGGGAAGCACACTCTATCTCTCATCTTCTTATTCCTATTACAAAAAGCACGGTCAATATATCTTACCTGAGAGTCACCAACCACAAGAATGCGCTTACCTCCATTAGCAGGGGCAGTAGTACCCTTACCTTCACTGGCCACTGAAGTACATTCATCCTGAAGAACAGAGAAGCGATTTCCTACCTTCAGATCTTAACTTTCCTTACTCTGATGCGCCTCCCATTACTGTGAACCACTCGCCACTTGTAGCAGGTGCTGGACTGCACCTCACTGCTGGTAGCCGTTGCTACCTCCCCAACTACAGCCTCCTCACAGCGAGAGACAGACTGCACCTCACTGCTAGAAGCCTCATTCCCCACAACTCCAGCCACCTCACACTCTCTCCCAGACCCATTGGAGAAGCAAGACCTCCTCCTTCAACTCTCCAACCTCAATTTTTAAAACACTGCAGAAGCAAGCCATGCTTTGTAACCGTCCACACTAATCCCCAAAGCAGCTCAGGGTCTGTGACCTCACGTGACGACTGACCACTGACGACTTGACGACTGACCACTGACGACTCGCTGGGGAGCTCCCTCAATCTTGGACCAACAGCCTCATCATTCCAATTCCTAAGCCCAATCAACAAAATGCATTTCGGGCAATATCTCTTACTAGCTGCTTGTGTAAAACATTTGAGAGAATGATTCTTAATCGTCTCATGTACAGAATCAAACAATTTTTGTCTCCCTGGTTACATGGTTTCATGCATGGAAGGAGCGTGCATCATTACATAGCCACCTTTCTCACCCTGCACACTGACAGCTCATACACTACCTTCCTTGACCTTAAATCCGCTTTCGATGTAGCCAAATGACATGTAATCATTAGTGAACTTGCCAGAATGGATGTTGGAGGATGGCTTCTCCGCTGGATTAAAAAGGCTACCTGTCCAACAGAAAATCGTCTGTGTTGTTCCAGGGACATAGAAGTGTAACTAAAGACTTTGAATTAGGAACCCCACAGGGAGGTGTGCTCAGTCCCACACTGTTCAATATTCTAATTAATGAATTACTTAATGCCATGCCTAGTCAGCCCCATCATTATGTGATTAGTTTTGCTGATGATATAATGATTCACACCACCGGATTCTCCAACACCCAAAACATTCTTAATCATGTACTAGCCTCGTGTCAGGACCTGGGGTTGATAATCTCTACTGATAAAACAAAGATACTCAATAGGCGTCCTCCTCGACAGAGAGGCACAGTTCGTCAGATCCAATTGCATGATGGGTCTCTTCTAGAATATGTAAGCAGATACAGGTATCTAGGTTTTGAGGTTCCACTACTTGGACCTGTTGTAACAAGACTTTGTCGCCAATACAAAGAACGACTAAGAGCACTTAGAGTTGTGGCAGGGCTTCACCCCAGGTATGGTGCTAATGTTAAAATTGTGAAAATGATGTATCTTGCTTATATTAGATCATTGGTTGATTATGCTGCGCCACTACTTGCTCTTGTGTCTGACTGGAAGCTTGGAGGGCTGGAAAAACTGCAGAACGAAGCAATTAGGATCATTTTAGGATGTCCTCGTACTGCCAAAATTTTAAATATGCAAAAAGAACTTGATATTCCAAGCATGAGAGATCGTGTTACTGAAAGAAATATCCTAATTGGGGTTAATATGCTCAGGCAAGCTCATTCAAAACCCTGCACAGAAGCCCTCCAAACTTTCCTCAGCACTGGTGAACACTCCTCCAGATGGATCGAAAAAACTAGAACCGACCTCCGCATGAATCAGATACATGATCTATGTCAAGTAAGGCAACAGCGGCACTTCTCCGCTCCATGGAATATTACCCCATTCCAAACTACCATTCCTCCATTTCCCCCCAAACTACTTCTTAAATCACAACCAAAACTTCGCCTTGAAGCCAAACATGAGGCCTTAAGCTGTATTGATAACTTAGTCACACAGCACACACTCTCGCAAATTATTTATGCTGATGGTTCTGTTCACCAATCCACTGGTGCAGCTGGTAGTGCTGTTGTTGTCGCACAGAGTGATGGCTCTCTTAAAGAAATTGGAGCACGCATCAATAATTGGGCCTCTACCCTTCAGACAGAACTGTTTGCCATACTCCTTGCACTGAAATGCATCTATGTATCAAAGATTGACAGTTTAATTGTAACTGATTCTCAGTCATCCATAAATGCTCTCAACTCATTAAGCATAAATTGTTGCATGCTTGTGTCAGAAGCCAGACACAGGTATGGTAGGATTGTGGACAGTGGAGTCAGAGTGCACATGCTCTGGATTCCATCTCACATTGGTCTTCAGATGCATGATAGAACTGATAAATTGGCTAAGCTATATGCTTTCAAAGAGGGAGTAGATTACAATCTTGGCTTGTCAGGTAGTAGTTTGAGAACAATAATACGAAAAGAACTTCAACTGAATTTTATGGACTTAAGGCTCAGGGAGATTGACACCAGTGAGTCCATCTATCATCATTCTATCATGCAGGAGGAGCCACATGTCTATGGTGCATCCAAC
>NW_027199962.1:0-25968 GCF_038502225.1 Cherax quadricarinatus
GGTAGACTGTTCCACTCATCAACTACCCTATTTCCAAACCAGTACTTCCCTATGTCCTTTCTAAATCTAAACTTATCTTATTTAAATCCATTACTGCGGGTTCTCTCTTGGAGAGACATCCTCAAGACCTTATTAATATCCTCTGTATTAATACCTATCTTCCACTTATACACTTCGATCAGGTCTCCCCTCATTCTTCGTCTAACAAGTGAATGTAACTTAAGAGTCTTCAATCTTTCTTCATAAGGAAGATTTCTAATGCTATGTATTAATTTAGTCATCCTACGCTGAATGTTTTCTAACGAATTTATGTCCATTTTGTAATACGGAGACCAGAACTGAGCTGCATAATCTAGGTGAGGCCTTACTAATGATGTATAAAGCTGCAGTATGACCTCTGGACTTCTGTTGCTTACACTTCTTGATATAAATCCCAGTAATCTATTTGCCTTATTACATACGCTTAGGCATTGCTGTCTTGGTTTAAGGTTGCTGCTCACCAGTGAAACATATAAGTGAACAGTATTTAGATAAGGCTAAAGAGGTCTTTGTGGCATTTATGGATTTGGAAAAGGCGTATGACAGGGTGGATAGGGGGGCAATGTGGCAGGTGTATGGTGTAGGAGGTAGGTTACTGAAAGCAGTGAAGAGTTTTTACGAGGATAGTGAGGCTCAAGTTAGAGTATGTAGGAAAGAGGGAAATTATTTCCCAGTAAAAGTAGGCCTTAGACAAGGATGTGTGATGTCACCGTGGTTGTTTAATATATTTATAGATGGGGTTGTAAGTGAAGTAAATGCGAGGGTCTTGGCAAGAGCCGTGGAGTTAAAAGATAAAGAATCACACATAAAGTGGGAGTTGTCACAGTTGCTCTTTGCTGATGACACTGTGCTCTTGGGAGATTCTGAAGAGAAGTTGCAGAGATTGGTGGATGAATTTGGTAGGGTGTACAAAAGAAGAAAATTGAAAGTGAATACAGGAAAGAGTAAGGTTATGAGGATAACAAAAAGATTAGGTGATGAAAGATTGGATATCAGATTGGAGGGAGAGAGTATGGAGGAGGTGAATGTATTCAGATATTTGGGAGTGGACGTGTCAGCGGATGGGTCTATGAAAGATGAGGTGAATCATGGAATTGATGAGGGGAAAAGGGTGAGTGGTGCACTTATGAGTCTGTGGAGACAAAGAACTTTGTCCTTGGAGGCAAAGAGGGGAATGTATGAGAGTATAGTTTTACCAACGCTCTTATATGGGTGTGAAGCATGGGTGATGAATGTTGCAGCGAGGAGAAGGCTGGAGGCAGTGGAGATGTCATGTCTGAGGGCAATGTGTGGTGTGAATATAATGCAAAGAATTCGTAGTTTGGAAGTTAGGAGGAGGTGCGGGATTACCAAAACTGTTGTCCAGAGGGCTTAGGAAGGGTTGTTGAGGTGGTTCGGACATGTGGAGAGAATGGAGCGAAACAGAATGACTTCAAGAGTGTATCAGTCTGTAGTGGAAGGAAGGTGGGGTAGGGGTCGGCCTAGGAAAGGTTGGAGGGAGGGGGTAAAGGAGGTTTTGTAAAACTATACTCTCATACATTCCCCTCTTTGCCTCCAAGGACAAAGTTCTTTGTCTCCACAGACTCCTAAGTGCACCACTCACCCTTTTCCCCTCATCAATTCTATGATTCACCTCATCTTTCATAGACCCATCCGCTGACACGTCCACTCCCAAATATCTGAATACATTCACCTCCTCCATACTCTCTCCCTCCAATCTGATATCCAATCTTTCATCACCTAATCTTTTTGTTATCCTCATAACCTTACTCTTTCCTGTATTCACTTTCAATTTTCTTCTTTTGCACACCCTACCAAATTCATCCACCAATCTCTGCAACTTCTCTTCAGAATCTCCCAAGAGCACAGTGTCATCAGCAAAGAGCAACTGTGACAACTCCCACTTTATGTGTGATTCTTTATCTTTTAACTCCACGCCTCTTGCCAAGACCCTCGCATTTACTTCTCTTACAACCCCATCTATAAATATATTAAACAACCACGGTGACATCACACATCCTTGTCTAAGGCCTACTTTTACTGGGAAATAATTTCCCTCTTTCCTACATACTCTAACTTGAGCCTCACTATCCTCGTAAAAACTCTTCACTGCTTTCAGTAACCTACCTCCTACACCATACACCTGCAACATCTGCCACATTGCCCCCCTATCCACCCTATCATACGCCTTTTCCAAATCCATAAATGCCACAAAGACCTCTTTAGCCTTATCTAAATACTGTTCACTTATATGTTTCACTGTAAACACCTGGTCCACACACCCCCTACCTTTCCTAAAGCCTCCTTGTTCATCTGCTATCCTATTCTCCGTCTTACTCTTAATTCTTTCAATAATAACTCTACCATACACTTTGCCAGGTATACTCAACAGACTTATCCCCCTATAATTTTTGCACTCTCTTTTATCCCCTTTGCCTTTATACAAAGGAACTATGCATGCTCTCTGCCAATCCCTAGGTACCTTACCCTCTTCCATACATTTATTAAATAATTGCACCAACCACTCCAAAACTATATCCCCACCTGCTTTTAACATTTCTATCTTTATCCCATCAATCCCGGCTGCCTTACCCCCTTTCATTTTACCTACTGCCCCTTTCTCCTACTTTAGCATTCAGGTCCCCTACCACAATTACTCTCTCACTTGGTTCAAAGGCTCCTATACATTCACTTAACATCTCCCAAAATCTCTCTCTCTCCTCTGCATTCCTCTCTTCTCCAGGTGCATACACGCTTATTATGACCCACTTCTCGCATCCAACCTTTACTTTAATCCACATAATTCTTGAATTTACACATTCATATTCTCTTTTCTCCTTCCATAACTGATCATTCAACATTACTGCTACCCCTTCCTTTGCTCTAACTCTCTCAGA
This sequence comes from Cherax quadricarinatus, assembly GCF_038502225.1. Lineage (NCBI taxonomy): Eukaryota > Metazoa > Arthropoda > Malacostraca > Decapoda > Parastacidae > Cherax > Cherax quadricarinatus. The sequence goes on from NW_027199962.1 coordinate 2,937, forward strand.
TACTCCAGATTTAATCCCATTTATTTCCCCCCACCGAAACTCCCCTACCCCCTTCAGCTTTGTTTCGCTTAGGGCCAGGACATCCAACTTCTTTTCATTCATAACATCAGCAATCATCTGTTTCTTGTCATCCGCACTACATCCACGCACATTTAAGCATCCCAGTTTTATAAAGTTTTTCTTCTTCTCTTTTTTAGTAAATGTCTACAGGAGAAGGGGTTACTAGCCCATTGCTCCCGGCATTTTAGTCGCCTCATACGACACGCATGGCTTACGGAGGAAAGATTCTTTTCCACTTCCCCATGGACAATAGAAGAAATAGAGAGGAACAAGAGCTATTTAGAAAAAGGAGAAAAACCTAGATGTATGTATATATATATGCATGTGCGTGTCTGTGAAGTGTGACCAAAGTGTAAGTAGGAGTAGCAAGATATCCCTGTTATCTAGCATGTTTATGAGACAGAAAAAGAAACCAGCAATCCTACCATCATGCAAAACAGTTACAGGTTTCTGTTTCACAGTCATCTGGCAGGACGGTAGTACTTCCCTGGGTGGTTGCTGTCTACCAACCTACTACCTATTTGTGTATATATATAATATACTTATTTACGCATGCATGAGTGTATCACCAACAATGCCACCATTACCACCTCTGGTGTCACCACCACCACTGATACTACCACCCTAACCACCATCACATGCACCACCACCAACAAACTATCACCATCAACACCACACCACCACCACCATTATCCTCACCTGTAACCAACATAGTCAATGTCTCGGCAACACCTGAAATAGTGAATCTGAATAGTGAATTTGATGTAAATATTACTGAAAAAGAGAACAGGTACATGTCAGTGGCTACACAAGTCTTCACATATAGTTAATCATGGTTTAAAATGTGAAATCAATTGAATACAGTGTTCTGAAGTTATAAACGAAAATCTAGCATCACGTAGTACAGTATTCATTCAATTAAAAAATGCAAAAAAAAAAACGAATTTTCAATGTTTTTCATGTTTTTTTTTGTAGTTGCATTAGTTTTAAAAACGCTCTATAAACCTCTAAAAAAATATTTTGTGGTTTTTAAATTGTCAATTTTAATAAAATAAAAATAACTTATTTCATGTTTTAGAAAAGAGATATGCATTACACTGACAAATATAAATTTTCCCAGAATCACGTCAAACTGAATGACTACTATCGTAGACGTAAGATACATCTTGTTGTTATTGGCATGAAAAGTTCAGTTGCAAGTTTTATACAATAAATAGGAATACATTCCTTTTTTATAACTAAAAAATGGCTTCAAAGTATGAACGCAGATGCATTCCACAAGAACCACAGAATAAATGAGTAGATTTAGGCACTAATTTGAATATTTAATGGCATTGCTAAAAGATAACTTGGAAAAGTTGGATTCAGAGGAATTAATGCCGATGACCTTTTCTGATAGACTTCAAACTTTCGGTGTTGATGGCTTTATTAAGAGAAAATTAATCTTTCACTTTGAGCACTATAAATTTTAAGCTTTCAATTTTATTAAATAAATTTCTTTTCACTTAATAACATGAGAAGATTTCTGGTCGTCTTAAAGCGTCTAAGAATTGGTGCATCTTAACTATTTTTTTTTATTTTTGCACGGGCCAATTTGCCAGTTTTACAGATTTTTTTTTTAAATATGACTTTCATAAAGAAGCTAAATATTTTTTCTTAGTGAACTGTAAAGATTTTTCAATAGAATAAAGCTGAAAAAAACAAAAAAAGTGACAAATATTGACAACTCAAGTTGATATTATGACTTTAGTTTTCTTGAGATTGCTTTAAGGCTTCAGAACGTCTTATCCGATAGTCCTCAAATTTTTATCCCTGGTTATCAATTACTTGGTGAAGGTTCTTTGAATAACTGCCAAGTGAGGGATCCCTTGATCAGTTATATATACTTGACCATAAGAACGTAAGAACATAAGAAGGCAGCAGGCCTACTAGCCCATACGAGGCAGGTCCAATTCTCCTACGGCTTAAGCTGAGAATGAAGTTTTTGGCGACGTGTCGGTCCGACTGTACCATTAACTAGTCATAAGTTTAATTCTCCTATGTTCGGGTAATTTGTATATTGTTCCACTCACGGTACTGTGCCCTTTTTATTCTTTATAAATTTCACTGATGTAACATTAGAAAGCTTCTTCTAATTGATTTCAAAATGTCAACACTAATATTATCTATTTAGATTGTTATTGTTAATGGAATTTGTACGTGCAATTTGGCCATTTCTAATCACGAAATTTAATATTTTTTTAATATTATTTACCTGGATTGTACTTCCTGAGAAGTGTCTCTTGCTGCTGCAGAGAGAATTTTGATCCAAGGAACTGGATTTATCCTCACCTTGCTTGGGTGGAGTCAGAATGCATCCCACTTCACAGGTGCTATGTGATTTCTATGGGTTAAGAACCGTACAATATCTGAACAGTTTCAAGCTGAATATGCTTGTGTGTTACAGCATATTCATCCCTGAGATAATAATGGAATGCCTCTTCAGTTTAGCTTCAAACTTGGAATTTCTTAATGAAAGGCTTGAATTAGATTTGGGCTGTGTGTGTCGTAATTTTCCATTTGCATTGAACAAATTGGAATATTAGTTTCTACATGATAACTTGTGAAAGCTTTGTCTGATTTGCTTCACAACAGCAACACTATTATTTAGCTTCATTATGAACCTATACTAAACTCCTCACAATTCTGATATTTTTCACTGAGGTGCAGGTAGCTAGGGTTGTGCTATAAACAGCGGCCGAAATACAGCAAAATTCATCCTTCACTGTGAATTCATACTGTGACTTCTGGTATTGGGACTGGCTTCTGGAGGGAATTGAAGCAGAGGAGAGAGAGATAGGATTAGTGAAGGTAGCATGAGAGGGGTTGAGAAACATGCGATTAGTGAAAGTAGCATGAGAGGGGTTGAGAAACATGGTATTAGTGAAGATAGCATGAAGGGGTTGAGACAGGAAGTTGTATCGTTACAGCTGCTGTGAAGAGGGAGAGGAGGAAATGAGGGATTACAAGTGGGAAAGAGAATAGGAGAAAGAACAGAAAAATAGTTGGGTCATTACTGTAGTTTAGATTAAAGAGAGTAGAGGATGGAAGAAAAACTGGGTTGCTATTAAAGATCTTGTTGGTGGCTGGTGGTTCTTGAAGCTCTGGGTGTCTCAGCTCTTGTTGGTGGCTGGTGGTTCTTGAAGCTCTGGGTGTCTCAGCTCTTGTTGGTGGCTGGTGGTTCTTGAAGCTCTGGGTGTCTCAGCTCTTGTTGGTGGCTGGTGGTTCTTAAACTCTGGGTGTCTCAGCTCTTGTTGGTGGCTGGTGGTTCTTAAACTCTGGGTGTCTCAGCTCTTGTTGGTGGCTGGTGGTTCTTAAACTCTGGGTGTCTCAGCTCTTGTTGGTGGCTGGTGGTTCTTAAACTCTGGGTGTCTCAGCTCTTGTTGGTGGCTGGTGGTTCTTAAACTCTGGGTGTCTCAGCTCTTGTTGGTGGCTGGTGGTTCTTAAACTCTGGGTGTCTCAGCTCTTGTTGTTGGCTCTGGGTGTCTCAGCTCTTGTTGGTGGCTGGTGGTTCTTAAACTCAGGGTGTCTCAGCTCTTGTTGGTGGCTGGTGGTGGGTGGTGGTGGCTGGTGGTTCTTAAACTCTGGGTGTCTCAGCTCTTGTTGGTGGCTGGTGGTTCTTAAACTCTGGGTGTCTCAGTTCTTAAACTCTGGGTGTCTCAGCTCTTGTTGGTGGCTGGTGGTTCTTAAACTCTGGGTGTCTCAGCTCTTGTTGGTGGCTGGTGGTTCTTAAACTCTGGGTGTCTCAGCTCTTGTTGGTGGCTGGTGGTTCTTGAAACTCTGGGTGTCTCAGCTCTTGTTGGTGGCTGGTGGTTCTTAAACTCTGGGTGTCTCAGCTCTTGTTGGTGGCTGGTGGTTCTTAAACTCTGGGTGTCTCAGCTCTCTGGGTGGTTCTTGAAACTCTGGGTGTCTCAGCTCTTGTTGGTGGCTGGTGGTTCTTAAACTCTGGGTGTCTCAGCTCTTGTTGGTGGCTGGTGGTTCTTAAACTCTGGGTGTCTCAGCTCTTGTTGGTGGCTGGTGGTTCTTAAACTCTGGGTGTCTCAGCTCTTGTTGGTGGCTGGTGGTTCTCTCAGCTCTTGTTGGTGGCTGGTGGTTCTTAAACTCTGGGTGTCTCAGCTCTTGTTGGTGGCTGGTGGTTCTTAAACTCTGGGTGTCTCAGCTCTTGTTGGTGGCTGGTGGTTCTTAAACTCTGGGTGTCTCAGCTCTTGTTGGTGGCTGGTGGTTCTTAAACTCTGGGTGTCTCAGCTCTTGTTGGTGGCTGGTGGTTCTTAAACTCTGGGTGTCTCAGCTCTTGTTGGTGGCTGGTGGTTCTTAAACTCTGGGTGTCTCAGCTCTTGTTGGTGGCTGGTGGTTCTTAAACTCTGGGTGTCTCAGCTCTTGTTGGTGGCTGGTGGTTCTTAAACTCTGGGTGTCTCAGCTCTTGTTGGTGGCTGGTGGTTCTTAAACTCTGGGTGTCTCAGCTCTTGTTGGTGGCTGGTGGTTCTTAAACTCTGGGTGTCTCAGCTCTTGTTGGTGGCTGGTGGTTCTTAAACTCTGGGTGTCTCAGCTCTTGTTGGTGGCTGGTGGTTCTTAAACTCTGGGTGTCTCAGCTCTTGTTGGTGGCTGGTGGTTCTTAAACTCTGGGTGTCTCAGCTCTTGTTGGTGGCTGGTGGTTCTTAAACTCTGGGTGTCTCAGCTCTTGTTGGTGGCTGGTGGTTCTTAAACTCTGGGTGTCTCAGCTCTTGTTGGTGGCTGGTGGTTCTTAAACTCTGGGTGTCTCAGCTCTTGTTGGTGGCTGGTGGTTCTTAAACTCTGGGTGTCTCAGCTCTTGTTGGTGGCTGGTGGTTCTTAAACTCTGGGTGTCTCAGCTCTTGTTGGTGGCTGGTGGTTCTTAAACTCTGGGTGTCTCAGCTCTTGTTGGTGGCTGGTGGTTCTTAAACTCTGGGTGTCTCAGCTCTTGTTAGTGGCTGGTGGCTCTTGTCTCAGCTCTTGTTGGTGGCTGGTGGTTCTTAAACTCTGGGTGTCTCAGCTCTTGTTGGTGGCTGGTGGTTCTTAAACTCTGGGTGTCTCAGCTCTTGTTGGTGGCTGGTGGTTCTTAAACTCTGGGTGTCTCAGCTCTTGTTGGTGGCTGGTGGTTCTTAAACTCTGGGTGTCTCAGCTCTTGTTGGTGGCTGGTGGTTCTTAAACTCTGGGTGTCTCAGCTCTTGCAACTCTACCCGAACTTTTGTGCTTCCTGTTTTTTCCTTCTACCTCTCTCACCTCAGCTTTCTAGCTTTTCTGCTCCTATGTTCGATCCCTCTGTATGAATATGAGAAGGTGTGTGTGTGTGTGTGTGTGTGTGTGTGTGTGTGTGTGTGTGTGTGTGTGTGTGTGTGTGTGTGTGTGTGTGTGTGTGTGTGTGTGTGTATGTGTGTGTGTGTGTATGTGTGTGTGTGTGTGCGTGTACTCACCTAGTTGTCGTTCCAGGGGTCGAGTCACAGCTCCTGTACATGTGTAAATTTTTTTGTGTGTGCCTAGTTTTTCTTTTTTTTCTACCTGCTCTTTTATTTTATATTTGCACAAAACTCGAGAACACCTCATATAATCGGGCAAATAACGAAACCAAAATTCACAGCATAATTTAGAATGTTCACGTGCCTGACCTATCAAAAAAATTTTTACCATTATTTCCAGTATCCTGGAATAGCTGGAGTAACTATTAGAATGTTCAGAGGTTTAGTTTCAAAAATTAAAAGAAACGATGCGAAAAAATTTACTACCGGAGAGACTGAAATACAAATGAGTAGGAGCAGCACTGACACGTTTATGTGTAAAATAAAGTGAAATGTTTATTCTCGATAAACCACACTAAATACTTTTCAGATGACATTTTCTGAATGGCTTCAATATTTAATGGCTGATGTATTATAGTTCGGTTTGAGCGCAGGAAAATTTGTTGATGTAGTAAAATAATCTATCCCGTAACTAGAGAACGACTTATTTGATCGGCTTCAAATTATCAGCGCTGGTGTGGCTTTCTGAATATAACGGCAACGCTGCCGTTTTGAGGAACGAGTCAAAATTTGCTAATTTTATTGAATTAATGTTGATTTTCATTTTTTTACTCAATAACTAAAAAATGCAAGTTCTGATTCTCTACAAAATATTATAGATGATGTTAAGAGGTTGAGACTCCGCAAATTTAGTCTCAATTGATTCGCATTTGAAATTTTACCGAAATAGCTAAAAAACATTTACTGAATAATACCTTATCTGATTGGCTTCAAAATTTTACTGATGATGGAATTTATTAAAATTTTGGTATGTTTGAGTACCAATTTTTCATTTTTTTGATAATTTAATCAACGTGGATTTAATATATATATGCCGTGCCGAATAGGCAGAACTTGCGATCTTGGCTTAAATAGCAACGTTCATCTTGCCATATAGGACACGCGAAAATTTGTGTATGCAATAATTTCTCTAAAATCATTCTGAACCTAACGAAAAATATATATTTCATTGTGTTTGTTTAGTATTAAATTATTGTAAATAAATCTAAATTATATTTAATTGGGTTAGGCTAAAATAAATTGCGTTTGTTACAATAAGGTTAGGTAAGTTTTCTAAGATTCTTTTGGTGCAAAATTAAAATTTTTACATCAACAATAATGAAAAAAATATAACTTTAAACGTATAAGAGAAAATTTTAGAAAGGACTTAATTTTAAATGAGTTCTTGTTAATTGGCCAGTTTTACATAATCGGCATTATTTATATATATATAAATATATATATATATATATATATATATATATATATATATATATATATATATATATATATATATAAACACTGATCTCTGGCTGAAGGAGACTCGAACCTACGAACCTTGGAACAAGGTACGCAGTGCTATACCAAACTCACCACACTTTCAGGGAGAAGGCTTACAGCTTTTCATGGGACTATTTGCATGCGTGGATGACCTATGCACAGTGCTACAAGAAACAGGTTCTTTGACAGACTTTAAAATTTTAAAATCTTGTATACTAGTGACAAGAAGGTTGTTATATTAATGGAGTATGTACGTATCTTGTATCATCCAAGTCTTCTGTAAAGAATTTATCGTGTATTATATACTTTTATAAATTTGTTTTGATATTTTGTATCATCAGGAAATATATTTAGTGTTGGTGGGAGTCACACATAATGTTTAGTGTTGCAACATTGTGGCTGGAACACGTCACACACAATGTTTAGTGTTGCAACATTGTGGCTGGAACACGTCAAACATAATGTTTAGTGTTGCAACATTGTGGCTGGAACACGTCACACATAATGTTTAGTGTTGCAACATTGTGGCTGGAACACGTCACACACAATGTTTAGTGTTGCAACATTGTGGCTGGAACACGTCACACATAATGTTTAGTGTGCAACACTGGAACATAATGTTTAGTGTTGCAACATTGTGGCTGGAACACGTCACACAAAATGTTTAGTGTTGCAACATTGTGCCTGGAACACGTCACACACAATGTTTATAATTGTGTTTAGTGTTGCAACATTGTGACTGGAACACGTCACACATAATGTTTAGTGTTGCAACATTGTGGCTGGAACACGTCACACATAATGTTTAGTGTTGCAACATTGTGACTGGAACACGTCACACATAATGTTTAGTGTTGCAACATTGTGGCTGGAACACGTCACACATAATGTTTAGTGTTGCAACATTGTGGCTGGAACACGTCACACACAATGTTTAGTGTTGCAACATTGTGACTGGAACACGTCACACACAATGTTTAGTGTTGCAACATTGTGACTGGAACACGTCACACATAATGTTTAGTGTTGCAACATTGTGGCTGGAACACGTCACACATAATGTTTAGTGTTGCAACATTGTGGCTGGAACACGTCACACATAATGTTTAGTGAAACAAGTCACTCCCTTACCAACAGACTTGACATATGAGAAGTTCTCGCCTTACTGACAGTAACGGCTTTTTTTCCTGTCAAGTTAGGGAATGTGGCCATCCCATAAGCTGGTTCTCTGCCAAGGTTATCTCTCTCTCTTCAAGGTTTCACCCTCTGTCTTTGGTAACCCCGGGTGTTAGAGCGTCATAACTTGTACTCCGTACGTAAAATGTCTTGGTTGTGTTGAGCCGAATCTTATCGCATGACTTTAACCTCTTGTCACTAAAATTCTGAGTGGAAGCCTCTTCTGATCTCTCCTTCACTATAGAAATTTAACTTGATCCTGAATTTAACTAATAAAAAAAATAAAATGAATGAAGCCTAACCACAATTGTAACAGACACTATCTTCACATCAGGCCGTAACTAGCTGTACCGGAGCTCATTCCAAGAATTAACCTGCTGGTAAGTAATGTACAAATTATCCAGGGGTGGAGGAGAAAGGGTGAGCAAGTTAGTAATTGGCCAGAGTATCGGTGTTGGTAGTGGCTATTTTTATGGTATGGATATCGGTAAAGAAATGGACTATAGAAGCCGATATTTTCAAAACATTATTACTGGGTGCTTAAAAAAATATCAAAATTTACACTCTACCTCACGACTGTGAGAGCTACTCACACACACACACACACACACACACACACACACACACACACACACACACACACACACACACACACACACACACACACACACACACACACACACACACAAACATACACACACACATATATACACACACACATACGGTTGAAATACAGAGACGGAACACAAACAGAATGACAGCAGCTGAGGGAGAGGACAAAAAAGCGAAAGGAGCTAGGAAAGGAGACAAGGATAGAACCAGCAAAGGTCAATCAGAGCAGAACAGAGCAGCAAGGGCAAGCACACACAGAACTATCCTCAGAACACCATCCCAACACAAACTACAATCCACACTCACAGTTTCCACCCAACACCCAGCTATAGAATCCACCAGTCTGTTACCAGGTCTCCCACCCTCACAGGCCCCCCAAACCACAGTGTTGGAAAGGAAACTGAAGGTATGGTACACAAATGCTGATGGAATAACAAATAAGTGGGAGGAGTGGCACAAAAGAGTCAAAGAGGCACCACCGGACATCATAGCTCTCACAGAAACCAAGCTAACAGGTATGATAACAGATGCCATCTTTCCAACGGGATACCAGATCCTGAGCAAAGACAGAGGTAACAGGGGGGATGGAGGAGTGGCACTGTTGATCAAAAACCGATGGAATTTTGATGAGCTGGAGAGAGGAGACAGCAGAGAAGCAAGCGATTACATAGCGGGAACACTTCACTCTGGAGGTCCCAAGGTGGTAATTGCAGTGATGTATAACCCACCACAGAACAGCAGGAGGCCAAGGCAAGAGTATGACGAGGGCAATAGAGAGATGGTTGATACACTGGCTGCAGTGGCCAGAAGAGCTCATGCATGCAGGGCAAAGCTCCTGATCATGGGTGACTTTAACAATAAGGAGATCGATTGGGAGAACTTGGAACCACATGGGAGCCAAGACACATGGAGGGCTAAGATGATGGAGGTGGTACTGGAAAACTTCATGTACCAACGCGTAAGGGACACTACAAGAGAGAGAGAAGAGGATGAACCAGCAAGACTGGACCTAGTATTCACCTTGAGTAGTGCAGATATTGAGAACATCACATATGAAAGACCCCTTGGGGCCAGCGATCATGTGGTTTTAAGCTTCGAATACACAGTAGAGCTACAAGTGGAGGGGGAAGCATGAAGGCCAGGACGAATGAAGCCAAACTACAAGAAAGGGGACTACACGGGAATGAGGAACTTCCTGAGCGGGGTTCAGTGGGACAGAGAACTGGCAGGGAAGCCAGTTAATGAGATGATGGAATATGTAACAACAATTTGCAAGGGGGCTGAGGAGAGGTTTGTACCCAAGGGTAACAGGATTAATGAAAAAGCCAGGATGAGCCCATGGTTCACCCAAAGGTGCAGGGAGGCAAAAACCAAGTGTGCTAGGGAATGGAAGAAATATAGAAGGCAAAGGACCTAGGAGAATAAGGAGAGCAGTCGTAGAGCCAGAAATGAATATGCACAGATAAGAAGGGAGGCCCAACGGCAATATGAAAACGACATAGCAGCGAAAGCCAAATCTGACCCAAAGCTGTTATACGGCCACATCAGCAGAAAAACGACAGTCAAGGACCAGGTAATCAGGCTAAGGAAGGAAGGAGAGACAACAAGAAATGACCGTGAAGTATGTGAGGAACTCAACAAGAGATTTAAAGAAGTGTACACAGAGGAGACAGAAGGGGCTCCAGAAAGACAGAGAGGTGGGGCACACTACCAAGTGCTGGACACAGTACACACAACCGAGGAAGAAGTGAAGAGGCTTCTGAGTGAGCTAGATACCTCAAAGGCAATGGGGCCAGATAACATCTCTCCATGGGTCCTGAGAGAGGGAGCAGAGGTGCTATGTGTACCCCTAACAACAATATTCAATACATCTATCGAAACAGGGAGATTGCCTGAGGCATGGAAGACAGCAAATGTAGTCTCAGTCTTTAAAAAAGGAGACAGACATGAAGCACTAAACTACAGACCAGTGTCACTGACATGTATAGTATGCAAAGTCATGGAGAAGATTATCAGGAGAAGAGTGGTGGTACACCTAGAAAGGAATGATCTCATCAACAGCAGCCAACATGGTTTCAGGGACGGGAAATCCTGTGTCACAAACCTACTGGAGTTCTATGACAGGGTGACAGCAGTAAGGCAAGAGAGATAGGGGTGGGTGGATTGCATCTTCTTGGACTGCAAGAAGGCGTTTGACACAGTTCCACACAAGAGATTAGTGCAAAAACTGGAGGACCAAGCAGGGATAACAGGGAAGACATTACAATGGATCAGGGAATACTTGTCAGGAAGACAGCAGCGAATCATGGTACGTGAAGAGGCGTCAGAGTGGGCACCTGTGACCAGCGGGGTCCCACAGGGGTCAGTCCTAGGACCAGTGCTGTTTCTGGTATTTGTGAACGACATGACGGAAGGAATAGACTCTGAGGTGTCCCTGTTTGCAGATGACGTGAAGCTGATGAGAAGAATTCATTCGATCGAAGACCAGGCAGAACTACAAAGGGATCTGGACAGACTGTAGACCTGGTCCAGCAATTGGCTCCTGGAGTTAAACCCCACCAAGTGCAAAGTCATGAAGATTGGGGAAGAGCAAAGAAGACTGCAGACGGAGTACAGTCTAGGGGGCCAGAGACTACAAACCTCACTCAAGGAAAAAGATCTTAGGGTGAGTATAACACCAGGCACATCTCCTGAAGCGCACATCAACCAAATAACTGCTGCAGCATATTGGCGCCTAGCAAACCTCAGAACAGCATTCCGACATCTTAATAAGGAATCGTTCAGGTCCCTGTACACCATGTACGTTAGGCCCATATTGGAGTATGCGGCACCAGTTTGGAACCCACACCTAGCCAAGCACGTAAAGAAACTAGAGAAAGTGCAAAGGTTTGCAACAAGACTAGTTCCAGAGCTAAGAGGTATGTCCTACGAGGAGACGTTAAGGGAAATCAACCTGACGACACTGGAGGACAGGAGAGATAGGGGGGATACATGATAACGACATACAAAATACTGAGAGGAATTGACAAGATGGACAAAGACAGGATGTTCCAGAGATGGGACACAGTAACAAGGGGACACAGTTGGAAGTTGAAGACACAGATGAATCACAGGGATGTTAGGAAGTATTTCTTCAGCCACAGAGTAGTCAGGAAGTGGAATAGTTTGGGAAGCGATATAGTGGAGGCAGGATCCATACATAGCTTTAAGTAGAGGTATGATAAAGCACACGGTTCAGGGAGAGTGACCTAGTAGCGACCAGTGAAGAGGCGGGGCCAGGAGCTTGGACTCGACCCGTGCAACCTCAACTAGGTGAGTACAACTAGGTGAGTACATACACACACAGACATACACACACCTATACAACAGGCCTAGTGTCTAATCGACATGTGCCTAGGACAAAATGGTAACTAACAAACACTGAATAGTGATGTAGTGGTGGCAGGATCCATACATAGCCTTAAGAAGAGGCACGACAAAGTTCTTGGAGCAGGGAAATAATGAACCTGGTAGCAACCATAGAAGAGGCGGGGCCAAGAGCAATGCATCGACCACTGAATGGTTGAAGGTCAACGATCGATACCCAACACTGATGAAAAATGGGGCATGTTTCCTGACACCTGCTGCTCATGTCCACCTAGCATTAAGTAGGTACCTGAGTGTTAGCCGACTGTTAGTCGCTGGTTACATGACCAGCGACTTTCTGTATAGTAGACCATTGACGTCATCTAGGTCTGTAATAGTTGTATCATGTACATGACGAGTATTATTATTATTATTATTATTATTATTATTATTATTATTATTATTATTATTATTATTATTATTATTATTATTATTATTATTATTATTATTTAGTTGTTGTTGTTGTTGTTGTTGTCTTCTCTTGTTTGAATCGAATTTGAATGCCTTCCGTTCCACAATCACTATATAACCCTTGAGAGTTTAGCGTATTCTTCTGATCAAAACATTACCATTCTAAAATGCATCAATTCAATAGCTAATATAAAGTATGAAATGGAAGGAATGTTTCATGGTTTAAGTCACTGTAAGTATAAATTTTTGTTGAATTCAGTGTTGGATTCTTCTGGTCTCCTTTAAACGTTTAATGTTGATGACTCTTCCTCAAGGGAAACATTGTCTTAGTGTTGAGTTGAGTAAGTAATCATATACTAATTTATATATATATTTTTTGTAAAATAATTGGAGAGTGTCTCTTCTGATCAGTAATAATTAACAGTGACTTCATTTAGTTATTCTCGGTGAAATCAGTTTAATGTTTTATGTGTCTGTTACATCTTTGTGCCGTCAAGACTATTCTTAAACATTTTTTTTTTCACATGATCACTAGGCTTACATAAAACACTCCTTCGTAAAAACTAGACAATGTTATTGGGAAGTTGGATGTGATTTTAGTCTGCATAGGTCCCAGTATTTTTTTTTATTTGGATGAAGGTGAAAAAAAATTAAATGTTGCCTCATATGATTTCAACAATAGTGTTGAACTGTATTATCAACTTGTGCCGCACTCTGCACTATTCCGGTCAAGTGAATTGCACATCGAACTGGGGTAATGATTTACGGACACACTTTCCGAGATTTGCTCAACCACCTATATATATCTAGTTAATTCTAGCTATTAATGTGTTTATGTATTTTGTATATTTTTAATTCCAAGTATTAGAAGAATGCATGTTTTTTCTATTTCTCAGTGTTTTTCATCAAAGTGTAAAATAATAATAATAATAATAATAATAATAATAATAATAATAATAATAATAATAATAATAATAATGGATATGGTCCCGACTTAGGTATACGGTAAATTAGTTCAAATAACTGTTTAACATGAAAGGGTTAATTATCTCTAGAAACATTTCTACCTTAACATTCGTGAATGTAAATATGTGAGTTGGACACAAACCTTCATTAGTATTATGTGGAGACTGATATAAAGTGATTATTTATTGTATCACTTACATGGGAAGGAGAGTGAAGAGAAGAATGAAAGGACAAATATAAGAGGGAGAAGATAGAGGAAAATGTTTAACAAATAAGAGAGGGAAGAATGGAGATAAGAGAGAGAGAGAGAGAGAGAGAGAGAGGAGTCAGGGAAAGAAAATAAACAGAGGAAGAAATGGGAAGACGAATAAACTAGAGGATAAAAAAAAGTAAAGAAAAGAAGAGAAAGAAAGAAAGGAATGATAAATATCAGCAATTTCAGAACAAGTGAGTGTTACTGACAAGTGGTAAATTTGACTTCTGACATGTTAAACAGTCTTAAAAGTTTTCCAGATATTGGACATAATTCACGTGAGTCGATAATAATGTCAGACTATTTGATGCATTTTAAGGATTCTGGCAAAATATTTTTTAGAGAAATTGAACTTCTTGTATAATAGATCAGTGTGATGCTACGCTTCTTGCATTTCGTTAAATAATTCGTAGGGTAAAGGAAATGGACTTTCTCTGTGATGTATTAGTGTACTTGAGTGTTTCTTACGTCGGGAACCTCGAAGTGAAGATTAAGGAACTTGTTGGTACGCTGGTGCGTCAAGGGTCAGAGGAGAGGTATTTGGTACGTCAGGATTCAGTGTGACGAAATATTTCATGTCTGATATAAGATAGGACTAAGTTATGGGCCATAGTTACTCAAGTTATGGGCCATAGTTACTTTAAGTTATGGGCCATAGTTACTTCAGTTACATTAAGGTGGTTCAGTAGCTTAATTCTTTTCCTTGATAAATATGAATCTGGGTATTATGTATAAGAATTTAATATAAAACTAGATTATTTTTGAACTAGAAGGCAAAGGAATATAAAAGTATTAATTTCCCGTTATGTGATTTAGAAAGCTAGCTAGAAAAAATCACTACAGTGGCGTACAGCGACAAGCTTTCTAAATTTTAAGGTCGAGAATAACATAAATTATGTTAAAATCCTTCGTTAGCTATCGAGAAGGGAGGTAGGTACCCGACTGGTTTGGAACTGCTGACCTTACATCGAAGAACTAACTCTCCTAATGAGTCCTTCCAGGTGGATGCCATGATGCTAATAAAGTTCTCTTTATCCAAGAAACTGATGTGGTGTAGTAAGTGGTATGGTTCAGTGCCTAAGTACTACGGTGATGTGACACATTAGGCTTTATTTTTTCAGCCAGCTCGTTTTGTTTAGATTTCTAAAGACTACTCTGAGATCTGCCAAACGAGCATCTACTGCAGAAGTTAAAGTGTTCCTCTGGTTATATGCTTGCCACTATTACATTCCTAGGTCTTTCCCTCTAAGTTCTGAAGAGTTGGTACCCAGAGTCTATATACTATATCTGGTCTTTTTGTACCTCACCAATCTTCATAACCTTGCATTTATTATTATTATTATCACACTGGCCGATTCCCACCAAGGCAGGGTGGCCCGAAAAAGAAAAACATTCACCATCATTCACTCCATCACTATCTTGCCAGAAGGGTGCTTTACACTACAGTTTTTTAAACTGCAACATTAACACCCCTCCTTCAGAGTGCAGGCACTGTACTTCCCATCTCCAGAGCTCAAGTCCGGCCTGCCGGTTTCCCTGAACCCCTTCATAAATGTTACTTTGCTCACACTCCAACAGCACGTCAAGTATTAAAAACCATTTGTCTCCATTCACTCCTATCAAACACGCTCACGCATGCCTGCTGGAAGTCCAAGCCCCTCGCACACAAAACCTCCTTTACCCCCTTCCTCCAACCTTTCCTAGGCCGACCCCTACCCCGCCTTCCTTCCACTACAGACTGATGCACTCTTGAAGTTATTCTGTTTCGCTCCATTCTCTCCACATGTCCGAACCACCTCAACAACCCTTCCTCAGCCCTCTGGACAACAGTTTTGGTAATCCCGCACCTCCTCCTAACTTCCAAACTACGAATTCTCTGCATTATATTCACACCACACATTGCTCTCAGACATGACATCTCCACTGCCTCCAGCCTTCTCCTCGCTGCAACATTCATCACCCATGCTTCACACCCATATAAGAGCGTTGGTAAAACTATACTCTCATACATTCCCCTCTTTGCCTCCAAGGACAAAGTTCTTTGTCTCCACAGACTCCTAAGTGCACCACTCACACTTTTCCCCTCATCAATTCTATGATTCACCTCATCTTTCATAGACCCATCCGCTGACACGTCCACTCCCAAATATCTGAATACATTCACCTCCTCCATACTCCCTCCCTCCAATCTGATATCCAATCTTTCATCACCTAATCTTTTTGTTATCCTCATAACCGTACTCTTTCCTGTATTCACTTTCAATTTTCTTCTTTTGCACACCCTACCAAATTCATCCACCAATCTCTGCAACTTCTCTTCAGAATCTCCCAAGAGCACAGTGTCATCAGCAAAGAGCACATCCCTGTCTAAGGCCTACTTTTACTGGGAAGTAATTTCCCTCTTTCCTACAAACTCTAACTTGAGCCTCACTATCCTCGTAAAAACTCTTCACTGCTTTCAGTAACCTACCTCCTACACCATACACCTGCAACATCTGCCACATTGCCCCCCTATCCACCCTGTC
This sequence comes from Cherax quadricarinatus, assembly GCF_038502225.1. Classification (NCBI taxonomy): domain Eukaryota; kingdom Metazoa; phylum Arthropoda; class Malacostraca; order Decapoda; family Parastacidae; genus Cherax; species Cherax quadricarinatus. The sequence continues at coordinate 19,175 of NW_027199962.1, forward strand.
ATACGCCTTTTCCAAATCCATAAATGCCACAAAGACCTCTTTAGCCTTATCTAAATACTGTTCACTTACATGTTTCACTGTAAACACCTGGTCCACACACCCCCTACCTTTCCTAAAGCCTCCTTGTTCATCTGGTGTCCTATTCTCCGTCTTACTCTTAATTCTTTCAATAATAACTCTACCATACACTTTGTCAGGTATACTCAACAGACTTATCCCCCTATAATTTTTGCACTCTCTTTTATCCCCTTTGCCTTTATACAAAGGAACTATGCATGCTCTCTGCCAATCCCTAGGTACCTTACCCTCTTCCATACATTTATTAAATAATTGCACCAACCACTCCGAAACTATATCCCCACCTGCTTTTAACATTTCTATCTTTATCCCATCAATTCCGGCTGCCTTACCCCCTTTAATTTTACCTACTGCCTCACGAACTTCCCCCACACTCACAACTGGCTCTTCCTCACTCCTACAAGATGTTGTTCCTCCTTGCCCAATACACGAAATCACAGCTTCCCTATCTTCATCAACATTTAACAATTCCTCAAAATATTCCCTCCATCTTCCCAATACCTCTAACTCTCCATTTAATAACTCTCCTCTTCTATTTTTAACTGACAAATCCATTTGTTCTCTAGGCTTTCTTAACTTGTTAATCTCATTCCAAAACGTTTTCTTATTTTCAACAAAATTTTTGATAACATCTCACCCACTCTCTCATTTGCTCTCTTTTTACATTGCTTCACCACTCTCTTAACCTCTCTCTTTTTCTCCATATACTCTTCCCTCCTTGCATCACTTCTACTTTGTAAAAACTTCTCATATGCTAACTTTTTCTCTGTTACTACTCTCATTACATCATCATTCCACCAATCGCTCCTCTTCCCTCCCGCACCCACTTTCCTGTAACCACAAACTTCTGCTGAACACTCTAACACTACATTTTTAAACCTACCCCATACCTCTTCGACCCCATTGCCTATGCTCTCATTAGCCCATCTGTCCTCCAATAGCTGTTTATATCTTACCCTAACTGCCTCCTCTTTTAGTTTATAAACCTTCACCTCTCTCTTCCCTGATGCTTCTATTCTCCTTGTATCCCTTGCATTTACTGGAGTTGAATTCAAGCAACGATTTATCTGTTCAATCAGCAGATCCCCTGATCTGATTGCAGCCTTCCCATGCTCTCCTCTATTTTCACGCTCTTCATTAGTTTTCCATCATCCGCAAACAGGGATACATCTGACTCGCCCCTTTCTGACATGTCATTCCCATTTAGCAGTAATATTTTCTGGCCCTAATTCTGTTCCTTGTGGCACATCGTTTGTTACTCTTCCACATTCTGTCACCTCTTCTAGAGCAATTACTTATTCTTACTTACCAGTAAGGTAATCTTTACTGCTTTTATAGGTCGCTCATGATATTCTAGTTTGGACCTTCGGTTTGTGTTCCAGCCTCCTGTGAAATATAGTATCTAATGTCTTCTTGCTGAGCAATAACAATACGCAATCCACCCTTTCGTCTTTCTTTTGATTCACTTCTTTATTTTGCCATAGAATCTCAATAAACTGTGAGACAAGATTTGCTTTCTCTACAATCGTGCTGGTTGTTGTTCATGAAGCTACCTCTCTTCAAGTGTTCTACCACACTCATTTTGATTATCTTCTCCATAACTACACGGTAAGCATGTCAGTGATACAAGTCTGTAATTCAATGCTCTCTGTTTTCCTCCTGTCTTAAATAATAGGAATACAATCGCTGTCTTCTAGATCTCTGGCAACTGTCACATATTCACTGAATTCTTGTAAATTTTAGCTAGTGGTGTACAGTGGACAAAGCTTCTGCTCACTCTCAAAGAATCAATGTTAAAATATGTTTGTTTCTATTGCCTTTGATGTATGGCACCGAGTACCTGTTGGTGTAATATTCGCCTTCCTTCCGACGAGAACACCTCGTTAAGTTACTTGTTTAATTCCTTGCAGACTTTCTTTTCACTTCTTATGAGCTCTCTTCCTTCATTCCTTAGTAGAATTAGGTGGTCTTTCACTTTCGCTTTCGTTTGATGTGACTGTGGAACAGCCACTCATTGATTTTCTTTCCCCACTATCAGGCATTCAGAAATTATTCCATCCTTTCCAAGTTCTCTCAACTGATTTCTGGTTTCTTGCATTCCCACCAGCCAATTTTACCTCAATTTTTTCTCCCTAGAGGTATCTGAACTTCTGTCCTGTTTGGTCACTAACACCCAGGGGCCTCCATATTTTTTTTTCACCTACGTCACAAGTACGTATGTTAAGCTGTTTATAGAGTCATGCTGACTCATTTCCTCTCTATCTGTTGTCGTGTCCCCTATACCACATAAACTTTTCGTTAACCAACATCATTTCAGCCATTTAGTTTTACAGTCTTTCCATGTGGATAAATTTTCCCAAGCCACTTCTTTGTGGTTGAAATCTTCCATGTCTGGAATAGATTCCAGGCTAAGGGACTGATTACTTCAAACTCCTCCTCACCTTTCACCTTTCTGCTTTGTATTGGACTGATGAAGCCTCTGTGTGGCGAACCGTTTCATCAATAAAGATTCCCATAAGTTGCATGTCTCAATCTTCAACTTCTCGGTTTTTAAGCCATTTACCACATAATATTTCTGTCTTGAACGCCTTCTGCTTCGTGAGTTGTTAATCACTGTTGCTACTAGTCTGGGGTCTCTCATCTTTAATTGTTATAGCTATGTAGTTATTTAGTTTATTTCTGTTTATCCTTCTCATCTTTTCAAAACTCCATTAATTTCTGACAATTAGTGCAACTTCCCTGCCTTTCGAGTTTCCATTTATCCTTATTTTTTTATACATTTGTGGGAATATGGAATCTGTTATTTTTAGTTTTCTTTCTCTCTGTTACAGTTATGATGTCTGGGGTCACTTCTACTGTTCTTTCAGTTCATCACTCATGTTTGATAGTCCATCTTCATTAGTGAACCACACTCTGATCCTTCTTATATCCTGCTCTTCGTTTGTGTTGTCTAGGTTTTCTATTTGTTTTTCATGTCAGGAGTGTGGAAGATATTACTCGAGTTAGTGTCTATATTTTTTACAGAGGGAGGGGTCAGGATTAAATTGTAGGTAGGGGGAACGGAGCAGAGTTAATATTAATGTTGGGAAATTGAATGCGAGTCTTGAGTTGGGCCTGGAGAAATACTTTCTAACATTCAAGTGACTCATCTGTGTTTTCAAATTTTAGCTGTTTCATTGGCAGTAGACAGCGATGGGAAGGAGTCTCCGCTGCAAGCCTGTGCTCTTTCTCAAGTTTGTTGACTTGCTTGCACAGGTGCAGGTTCCGTACTGGTGCTGCGTATTCCTGATATTTGCTGTATATTGCCGGGAAAACTCTTTGCTTAGTTAGTTGAAAGCTAATCCTAAATGTTAGACACGCATTTGCTGTGATATTTAGTACAAAGATTACCTCGTGATCCTAGTCATTAAGTTTTAAGGCTACCATACTGACTCTTTGCTTAAATATTGGGACTACATTTTCTGTATTCTGCAGCTCTAATAGTTGCTTTGTGTCGATTGTCATGATAAAGATTGTGGCTAGTGACTGACACAATGCTTCTGCTCTCTTAGGACCCATAGGGAGATATTATCTGGCTCTGTTGCCTTTGATGTATCTTTCTCGCACAGCAGTTTCCTCACCTCTTCTCTTGGCAAATGTATTCTGTTCAGTTCTAACTAGTGCACACTATTTCTTTGGCTCTAGTAATGTCCCTGTCTCCTCAGAGAATACCCTCTTAAATTTCTTATTGATTTCCTGGCCATTTCACGTAAACTCTCCTTCCGTCTTCATTGGAATAATTACCAGGTCCTTTACTGTTGTTTTCCTTCTGATGCAGATATATAGTAACTTTGGGTCGAATTTTATTTCCGATGATATATTCTCAAATTGATGTTGAAAGTCTCTGCTTGCCCATGCATTTTACTTCCTGATCTTTCTGCTTGCTTCCCTGTTTGATTGCATTCTTTGCTTTTATTACTTTTTTCCATACTCTTGCACATGTAGCTTTGCCTTTGTGCTTCTCTGACTGAACCATTGGCTGAGTTTGTTGTTGCCATTGTTTCTGCTCAAGGGAATGAATTTATTCTCTGCCTTCCTGCAATTTCCAGCTACATACTTCATTTCATTAGCTATCTTTCCTTATAGTTCCTTCTCCCACTGTATCTCTTTCAGGAATCGTCTCATGCTTGGGTAGCCTTCTCATTTGAAATCTGGATTCTCTCGTCCTTCCTTTGCTATCTCTCCAAGTTTACCTTTTTGAGGTATTTGAAACTCAAGACTGTACTGACTAGCAGTGAAACTTTCGTAATCAATATCCTCTGTATCAGAATTGTTCAGAGTGATTTAAACGTCCAGCTTTGCTGGTTCAGCTTCTCCTCCCCTCAAGTCGTGTCCCTAATATGTTGGTGCATGAGGTTCTCCATCATTACCACCAATATCACAGCCTTCCACATACCGGGCACCATGTGGACTCAAGCTATTTCAGTCTATTTCCTTCTGGTTAGTCTCTTCTACGATCAGCAGTTTTACATTGTTCATGTGTACTCTTCTGGCCACCTCCGATAGTGTGTCCAATATCACTTTATTGGTGTTGGTATAATCCTGTCTTGATCTCCTTCTATTTAGCGCTGGGTTGTACCTTACTGCCAGCTTTGTCTCTGTGAGCGCTACAATGTCTGGAGATACTTCCACTATGTCTGCTTCAGTCATTAGAATTGCTTGTTATTCCATCCGTATTTGTGTACCATACTCTTAGTTTTCTTTTTGTTACTGCCTTCTGGATTTGAGTTCCTGATTTCCTGGCCTTTGCACATGGGTAGGGGAAAGGAAGGTGGGAGGGGATGGTGTGAGTTCTGGGTAAATATATATATATATATATATATATATATATATATATATATATATATATATATATATATATATATATATATATATATATATATATATATATATATATATATATATCGCTATTAAAGGGTCGGAATTGTTGATGTAAGAAGGGAATTTTCGGTGGTTAGAAAGTACAGAGAGGACAAGTAAAGAGCAGCTGTGGAGATTCTTACACTGTGTTGGAAAGGACTAAGTTCTGATTTGTTTACAATTATCTTGTATGAGTGGGAAAGGTGATTAGGACTTCTAGGGAATATATAGGGGTGTGCATGGCTCTCCTCTGGAGGCTGAATTTCCACACCTGATGATCTCTTACCTGGTCCTTCTTTTCTTTCTCCAGGGTTTTTTGGTGTTTTTTCCCTCAGTATTTTTCTTTTCTGTCCTGTCCAGAGCGAGGTAAATACATATCCTTCTGACTGCCCTAACTCTGGTTTCTGTTTTATAATTTTGTCTTGTTCCATTTCTGTTGTAAACGTCATTTTGGTTCTTTTTTTTTTCCCTCGAGAACCCTAGTTCGCTTTGCCCTTCCCATTAGCCAGTTTGATAAAACTTTTAATTTCCCAATCTGCCGCCATGAATACTTCTTTATCAGTCTTCTCTTCAACCTCCTGGAGACAACGGATTATCAGCAAACTTTCTCTCTCTCTCTCTACTCCACTTCCTTTCACTAGATTGCAATATCTTTCTGAGAAGTTGCTTTTCTGCTAGGCTTATCTTCTGCCTGAGAGCAGTTTAGCTAATTTTTGTTAAATCGTCTCGTCTTCCTGCTCTCACAACCACCTGCCTCATTCGTCCTTTTTCTCATCTCATCTTGTTCTTTCCTCAGCATTCTTACATCATCTTCCAGGTTTAGTACTTTTGCCTTGACATCAACATCTCTTCTGTTCCCTATTTCTAACAATTACCTGCTGCATCTTTTTTCTCTATTTCTATTCAAAATTTATTCAACTTCTGTAATTATGTCCAGCTAGATTAAATTTATTCTCAGTCCATGTGTGTGTGTGTGTGTGTGTGTGTGTGTGTGTGTGTATACTCACTTAATTCTGGTTGCAGGGGTCGACTCACAGCTCCTGGCCCTGCCTTTTCGTTGGTCGCTATTAGGTCCACTCTCTCGCTGATCCATGAGCTTTGTCGTACGTCACCTTAAATATATGTATTGATCCTGCCTCCACTACATCACTCTCCAGAATATTCCACTTTCTGACAACTCTATGACAGAAGAAGTACTTCCAAATATCCCAATCATTCCTCTGAGTCTTCAGATTCCAATTGTGACCCCTTGTTGTTGTGGCTCATCTCTGTAACATCCTGTCTCTGTCCCCCTTGTCGATTCCTCTCAGCATTTTATATGTTGTTATATCCTCCTCTCTCTCTTCTGTCCTCCAGTGTCGTCAGGTCGATTTCCCTTAACCATTTCTCGTAAGACATGCCCCTTAGCTCCAAGGCTAGTCGCGTTGCTAACCTCTGCACTTCCTCTAATTTCTAAACGTGCTTGACTAGGTGTGGGTTCCAAAAAAGGGCAAATGTAATACCTATTTACAAGGCAGGTGACAGGTCCTCAGCTTCGAACTATAGACCTCCATAGTGGGAAAATTTATGGAATCAATAATTGCCGAAGCAACCTGTAGCCATCTTGAAAGGCATAAACTGATTAATGAATCTCAGCACGGTTTTACAAAGGGGGTTCCTGTATTACGAATTTACTAACTTTTTTCACTAAGGTGTTTGAGGAGGTAGATCATGGTAATGAATATGATATTGTGTATATGGACTTCAGTAAGGCTTTTCTGAAAGAGTTCCACATCAGAGGCTATAGAGGAAACTTAAGGCACACGGAATAGGATGAC
>NW_027199963.1:0-25966 GCF_038502225.1 Cherax quadricarinatus
TACGTAGCCAGTGTTACCTAGCCAGTGTTATCTAGCCAGTGTTACCTTGCCTGTGTTACCTAGCCAGTGTTAGCTAGCCAGTGTTAGCTAGCCAGTGTTAGCTAGCCAGTGTTACCTAGCCAGTGTTAGCTAGCCAGTGTTAGCTAGCCAGTGTTAGCTAGCCAGTGTTGCCTAGCCAGTGTTAGCTAGCCAGCGTTACCTAGCCAGTGTTACCTAGAAAGTGTTAGCTAGCCAGTGTTTGCTAGCCAGTGTTAGCTAGCCTGTGTTACCTAGCCAGTGTTAGCTAGCCAGTGTTACCCAGCCAGTGTTACCTAGCCAGTGTTACCTATCCAGTGTTACCTAGCCAGTGTTACCTAGCCAGTGTTACCTAGCCAGTGTTACCTAGCAAGAGTTACCTATCCAGTGTTACCTAGCCAGTGTTAGCTAGCCAGGGTTACCTAGCCAGTGTTACCTAGGCAGTGTTAGCTAGCCAGTGTTACCTAGCCAGTGTTACCTAGCCAGTGTTATCTATCCAGTGTTACTTAGCCAGTGTTAGCTAGCCAGTGCTAGCTAGCCAGTGTTAGCTAGCCAGTGTTACCTAGCCAGTGTTATCTAGCCAGTGTTACCTTGCCACTGTTACCTAGCCAGTGTTAGCTAGCCAGTGTTAGCTAGCCAGTGTTAGCTAGCCAGTGTTACCTAGCCAGTGTTAGCTAGCCAGTGTTAGCTAGCCAGTGTTAGCTAGCCAGTGTTGCCTATCCAGTGCTAGCTAGCCAGTGTTAGCTAGCCAGTGTTACCTAGCCAGTGTTAGCTAGCCAGTGCTAGCTAGCCAGTGTTAGCTAGCCAGTGTTACCTAGCCAATGTTAGCTAGCCAGTGTTACCTAGCCAGTGTTAGCTAGCCAGTGTTAGCTAGCCAGTGTTAGCTAGCCAGTGTTAGCTAGCCAGTGTTAGCTAGCCAGTGCTAGCTAGCCAGTGTTAGCTAGCCAGTGTCAGCTATCCAGTGTTACCTAGCCAGTGTTAGCTAGCCAATGTTAGCTAGCCAGTGTTAGCTAGCCAGTGTTAGCTAGCCAGTGTTACCTATCCAGTGTTACCTAGCCAGTGTTAGCTAGCCAGTGTTAGCTTGCCAGTGTTACCTAGCCAGTGTTAGCTAGCCAGTGTTACCTAGCCAGTGTTACCTAGCCAGTGTTAGCTAGCCAGTGTTAGCTAGCCAGTGTTAGCTAGCCAGTGTTACCTAGCCAGTGTTACCTAGCCAATGTTAGCTAGCCAGTGTTAGCTAGCCAGTGTTAGCTAGCCAGTGTTAGCTAGCCAGTGTTAGCTAGCCAGTGTTAGCTAGCCAGTGTTAGCTAGCCAGTGTTAGCTAGCCAGTGTTACCTAGCCAGTGTTACCTAGCCAGTGTTAGCTAGCCAGTGTTAGCTAACCAGTGTTAGCTAGCCAGTGTTACCTAGCCAATGTTAGCTTGCCAGTGTTAGCTAGCCAGTGTTAGCTAACCAGTGTTAGCTAGCCAGTGTTAGCTAGCCAGTACTCACCTATTTGTACTCACCTATTTGTGGTTGCAGGGGTCGATTCACAGCTCCTGGCCCCGCCTCTTCGCTGATTGCTACTAGGTCCTCTCTCTCCCTGCCCCATGAGCTCTATCATACCTCGCCTTAAAACTATGTATGGTTCCTGCCTCCACCACATCACTTTCTAGGCTATTCCATGGTCTGACTACCCTATGACTGAAGAAATACTTCCTAACATCCCTTTGATTCATCTGAGTCTTCAACTTCCAATTGTGACCTCTTGTGTCTGTGTCCCATCTCTGGAACATCCCGTCTTTGTCCACATCGTCTATTCCTCGTTACCTAGCCAGTATTACCTAGCCAATGTTAGCTTGCCAGTGTTAGCTAGCCAGTGTTAGCTAGCCAGTGTTAGCTAGCCAGTGTTAGCTAGCCAGTGTTACCTAGCCAGTGTTAGCTAGCCAGTGTTAGGTAGCCAGTGTTAGCTAACCAGTGTTAGCTAACCAGTGTTAGCTAGCCAGTGTTACCTAGCCAATGTTAGCTTGCCAGTGTTAGCTAGCCAGTGTTAGCTAGCCAGTGTTAGCTAGCCAGTGTTACCTAGCCAGTGTTAGCTAGCCAGTGTTAGCTAACCAGTGTTAGCTAGCCAGTGTTAGCTAGCCAGTGTTAGCTAGCCAGTGTTAGCTAGCCAGTGTTACCTAGCCAGTGTTACCTAGCCAGTGTTAGCTAACCAGTGTTAGCTAACCAGTGTTAGCTAACCAGTGTTAGCTAGCCAGTGTTAGCTAGCCAGTGTTACCTAGCCAATGTTAGCTAGCCAGTGTTAGCTAGCCAGTGTTAGCTAGCCAGTGTTAGCTAGCCAGTGTTACCTAGCCAGTGTTACCTTGCCAGTGTTAGCTAGCCAGTGTTAGCTAGCCAGTGTTACCTTGCCAGTGTTAGCTAGCCAGTGTTAGCTAGCCAGTGTTAGCTAGCCAGTGTTAGCTAGCCAGTGTTAGCTAACCAGTGTTAGCTAGCCAGTGTTAGCTAGCCAGTGTTAGCTAACCAGTGTTAGCTAACCAGTGTTAGCTAGCCAGTGTTAGCTAGCCAGTGTTAGCTAGCCAGTGTTAGCTAGCCAGTGTTAGCTAACCAGTGTTAGCTAGCCAGTGTTAGCTAGCCAGTGTTAGCTAGCCAGTGTTAGCTAACCAGTGTTAGCTAGCCAGTGTTAGCTAGCCAGTGTTAGCTAGCCAGTGTTACCTAACCAGTGTTAGCTAGCCAGTGTTAGCTAGCCAGTGTTAGCTAGCCAGTGTTACCTAACCAGTGTTAGCTAGCCAGTGTTAGCTAGCCAGTGTTAGCTAACTAGTGTTACCTAACCAGTGTTAGCTAGCCAGTGTTACCTAGCCAGTGTTAGCTAGCCAGTGTTACCTAGCCAGTGTTAGCTAGCCAGTGTTAGCTAGCCAGTGTTAGCTAGCCAGTGTTAGCTAGCCAGTGTTAGCTAACCAGTGTTACCTAACCAGTGTTAGCTAGCCAGTGTTAGCTAACCAGTGTTACCTAACCAGTGTTAGCTAGCCAGTGTTAGCTAGCCAGTGTTAGCTAGCCAGTGTTAGCTAGCCAGTGTTAGCTAGCCAGTGTTAGCTAGCCAGTGTTAGCTAGCCAGTGTTAGCTAACCAGTGTTAGCTAGCCAGTGTTAGCTAGCCAGTGTTAGCTAACCAGTGTTAGCTAGCCAGTGTTACCTAGCCAGTGTTAGCTAACCAGTGTTAGCTAACCAGTGTTAGCTAACCAGTGTTAGCTAGCCAGTGTTAGCTAGCCAGTGTTACCTAACCAGTGTTAGCTAGCCAGTGTTAGCTAGCCAGTGTTAGCTAACCAGTGTTAGCTAGCCAGTGTTACCTAACCAGTGTTAGCTAGCCAGTGTTAGCTAGCCAGTGTTACCTAACCAGTGTTAGCTAGCCAGTGTTAGCTAGCCAGTGTTAGCTAGCCAGTGTTAGCTAGCCAGTGTTAGCTAGCCAGTGTTAGCTAGCCAGTGTTAGCTAGCCAGTGTTAGCTAGCCAGTGTTAGCTAGCCAGTGTTAGCTAGCCAGTGTTAGCTAGCCAGTGTTAGCTAGCCAGTGTTAGCTAGCCAGTGTTAGCTAGCCAGTGTTAGCTAGCCAGTGTTAGCTAGCCAGTGTTACCTAGCCAGTGTTACCTAACCAGTGTTAGCTAGCCAGTGTTAGCTAGCCAGTGTTAGCTAGCCAGTGTTAGCTAGCCAGTGTTAGCTAGCCAGTGTTAGCTAGCCAGTGTTACCTAGCCAATGTTAGCTTGCCAGTGTTACCTAGCCAATGTTAGCTAGCCAGTGTTAGCTAGCCAGTGTTACCTAACCAGTGTTACCTAACCAGTGTTAGCTAGCCAGTGTTACCCAGCCAGTGTTAGCTAGCCAGTGGTTCTGACATGAACGAACACGCTGCCCAAAGATCATTTATTCCCAATAAGAAATATATTACTGGAGACAATAATAATTTTGTGGTATAAGAGAATAATTTCCAGGAACTTCCGAACAGGAGATGACACTTTTCTGTCTTCACAGTTAGAGAGAAATAAAGAAAGTGGTTACGAAATTAAAGTTGCAAGTGGACCCAAAATAAGTGGTAAAGAATTTTTTGAAGTGTACACGACAAAGATGAGAAATAAAACACGTTTAAAATATATAAACCCGGTCGATATCCTGTTTTATAATTGGGTCCATCATTTTGAAACACTCTGTGTATCAGTTTACAACAATATTAATAACTAACTTTATCAGTTATTTCTGGTCTGTCTACAAACACGAAGACAAATAATATTGAATCAGTCAATAATTACACAGAACCTAAAGAAATTATATTAAGTTATATTAGAGTTACGAGGGATTGTAATTATCAGACAAGTGGACGGATTATTACGACACAAATATTAAGGTCAATAATTGTGTTAAAGGTAATTGAGGAGTGAGATATGTAACTAAATGTAACATTAACTGTGTTAAAGGTAATTGAGGAGTCAGAGATGTAACTAAATGTAACCTTAACTGTGTTGAAGGTAATTGAGGAGTCAGAGATGTAACTAAATGTAACCTTAACTGTGTTAAAGGTAATTGAGGAGTGAGATATGTAACTAAATGTAACCTTAACTGTGTTAAAGGTAATTGAAGAGTGAGATATGTAACTAAATGTAACCTTAACTGTGTTAAAGGTAATTGAAGAGTGAGATATGTAACTAAATGTAACATTAACTGTGTTAAAGGTAATTGAGGAGTCAGATATGTAACTAAATGTAACCTTAACTGTGTTAAAGGTAATTGAGGAGTCAGAGATGTAACTAAATGTAACCTTAACTGTGTTAAAGGTAATTGAGGAGTGAGATATGTAACTAAATGTAACCTTAACTGTGTTAAAGGTAATTGAGGAGTGAGATATGTAACTAAATGTAACCTTAACTGTGTTAAAGGTAATTGAAGAGTGAGATATGTAACTAAATGTAACCTTAACTGTGTTAAAGGTAATTGAGGAGTGAGATATGTAACTAAATGTAACATTAACTGTGTTAAAGGTAATTGAATAGTCAGAGATGTAACTAAATGTAACATTAACTGTGTTAAAGGTAATTGAAGAGTGAGATATGTAACTAAATGTAACATTAACTGTGTTAAAGGTAATTGAATAGTGAGATATGTAACTAAATGTAACCTTAACTGTATTAAAGGTAATTGAGGAGTGAGATATGTAACTAAATGTAACCTTAACTGTGTTAAAGGTAATTGAGGAGTGAGATATGTAACTAAATGTAACCTTAACTGTGTTAAAGGTAATTGAGGAGTGAGATATGTAACTAAATGTAACCTTAACTGTGTTAAAGGTAATTGAAGAGTTAGATATGTAACTAAATGTAACCTTAACTGTGTTAAAGGTAATTGAAGTCACCTTATACAAGTCACCTTATACAAGTCACCTTACACAAGTCACCTTATACAAGTCACCTTATACAAGTCACCTTACACAAGTCACATTATACAAGTCACCTTATACAAGTCACCTTATACAAGTCACCTTATACAAGTCACCTTACACAAGTCACCTTATACAGGTCACCTTATTCAAGTCACCTTACACAAGTCACCTTATACAAGTCACCTTATGCAAGTCACCTTATACAAGTCACCTTATGCAAGTCACCTTATACAAGTCACCTTATACAAGTCACCTTACACAAGTCACCTTATACAAGTCACCTTACACAAGTCACCTTATACAAGTCACCTTATGCAAGTCACCTTACACAAGTCACCTTATACAAGTCACCTTATACAAGTCACCTTACACAAGTCACCTTATACAAGTCACCTTATACAAGTCACCTTATACAAGTCACCTTACACAAGTCACCTTACACAAGTCACCTTATACAAATCACCTTATACAAGTCACCTTACACAAGTCACCTTACACAAGTCTCCTTATACAAATCACCTTATACAAGTCACCTTACACAAGTCACCTTACACAAGTCACCTTACACAAGTCACCTTACACAAGTCACCTTACACAAGTCACCTTACACAAGTCACCTTACACAAGTCACCTTACACAAGTCACCTTACACAAGTCACCTTACACAAGTCACCTTACACAAGTCACCTTATACAAGTCACCTTACACAAGTCACCTTACACAAGTCACCTTACACAAGTCACCTTACACAAGTCACCTTACACAAGTCACCTTATACAAGTCACCTTATACAAGTCACCTTACACAAGTCACCTTACACAAGTCACCTTACACAAGTCACCTTATACAAGTCACCTTATACAAGTCACCTTACACAAGTCACCTTACACAAGTCACCTTACACAAGTCACCTTATACAAGTCACCTTATACAAGTCACCTTATACAAGTCACCTTATACAAGTCACCTTACACAAGTCACCTTACACAAGTCACCTTACACAAGTCACCTTACACAAGTCACCTTACACAAGTCACCTTACACAAGTCACCTTACACAAGTCACCTTATACAAGTCACCTTACACAAGTCACCTTACACAAGTCACCTTATACAAGTCACCTTATACAAGTCACCTTACACAAGTCACCTTATACAAGTCACCTTACACAAGTCACCTTATACAAGTCACCTTATGCAAGTCACCTTACACAAGTCACCTTATACAAGTCACCTTATACAAGTCACCTTACACAAGTCACCTTATACAAGTCACCTTATACAAGTCACCTTATACAAGTCACCTTACACAAGTCACCTTACACAAGTCACCTTATACAAATCACCTTATACAAGTCACCTTACACAAGTCACCTTACACAAGTCTCCTTATACAAATCACCTTATACAAGTCACCTTACACAAGTCACCTTACACAAGTCACCTTACACAAGTCACCTTACACAAGTCACCTTACACAAGTCACCTTACACAAGTCACCTTACACAAGTCACCTTACACAAGTCACCTTACACAAGTCACCTTACACAAGTCACCTTACACAAGTCACCTTATACAAGTCACCTTACACAAGTCACCTTACACAAGTCACCTTACACAAGTCACCTTACACAAGTCACCTTACACAAGTCACCTTATACAAGTCACCTTATACAAGTCACCTTACACAAGTCACCTTACACAAGTCACCTTACACAAGTCACCTTATACAAGTCACCTTATACAAGTCACCTTACACAAGTCACCTTACACAAGTCACCTTACACAAGTCACCTTATACAAGTCACCTTATACAAGTCACCTTATACAAGTCACCTTATACAAGTCACCTTACACAAGTCACCTTACACAAGTCACCTTACACAAGTCACCTTATACAAGTCACTTTATACAAACCATCACACTTATAAAGACCCTCTCTATAATGCAATTATTTTAATAATAAGATATCTAGCGTCAATTATCAATTTAATTACAGAAGTTTGAACCTTCATGGCCCAACAAGGTTCACTTCTGAAGGTTCTTAATCGTTTACATTTAAAAAAAGAAAAAGACTAGCAGGATGTACAGTATAAGAAAATACCTGGACAGACCTCAGAGGACAAATAGCTGACAGATTAGGAAAGTGACCTACTGGACAAATTATTCTGGTTGGGACAAAGCTTTTCACGTTTATGTGGGTGTATATAGGACACAGGTGTATATGGGATATAGGTGTATATAGGACACAGGTGTATATGGGATATAGGTGTATATAGGACACAGGTGTATATGGGATATAGGTGTATATAGGACACGGGTGTATATGGGATATAGGTGTATATAGGACACAGGTGTATATGGGATATAGGTGTATATAGGACACAGGTGTATATGGGATATACGTGTATATAGGACACAGGTGTATATGGGATATAGGTGTATATAGGACACAGGTGTATATGGGATATAGGTGTATATAGGACACAGGTGTATATGGGATATAGGTGTATATAGTGAGGAGAGCAGATGGTAAGGAGTCGTGACCTGACTGTGAGAGGTCGTGAGGACCATGTGAGTAAGTGGTCCCTTCCCCTGATAGCTACCATGGTTTGGCTCTATGGTGTCTATGGCAGGAATGAGTGCCGCGTCAAGGCACCTTCGTCTAGTCCTGTCATTGTCACTGATAGACCACACATGTTCAGAACCAGTCCTCGTGATGTGAAGCCGTGTTATTGTTGTCAGGTCACCCGTAACCAAGTACTCTTGAGTACAAATCCCTACCTGTATTCCCAGGTATCACAAGTGTTACAAGGGTGTCAGTTGACATGTATATCAGAGGGAGGTGTTAGGTCTGATTGGTGTCTGGGGTACGGAAGCACATTTTTAATTATTCGGAAATGGCTGGAAAAATACATGAGTGCTATAGATAAGGACCTGCCCTGTATGGGCCAGTAGGCCTTCTGCAGTGTTTTATGTTCTTGTACGGATTATACCTGCTTTCTCAAGAAATAAGTGAAACAATTAGGCAACATTTGGGTATATTGTGGAAACGTTTCGCTAGCCACTGGCTTCTTCAGTCCAAAACAAAGAAAGATTGAAGATTGGGAGAAGTTTGGGGTAGTCAGTCCCTCAGTCTGGAGTCGATGTGCTCAGTGCATCAGTCTTCAGAAAAGTATTAAAATCTCGGCTCCTAATAGCCTGGGTGTTAGTCACCTTGCACCTGCTGTCACTGTTCTAGCAGTAAGTAGGTACCTGGGTGTTAGTCACCTTACACCTGCTGTCACTGTTCAGCTAGCAGTAAGTAGGTACCTGGGTGTTAGTCACCTTACACCTGCTGTCACTGTTCAGCTAGCAGTAAGTAGGTACCTGGGTGTTAGTCACCTTACACCTGCTGTCACTGTTCAGCTAGCAGTAAGTAGGTACCTGGGTGTTAGTCACCTTGCACCTGCTGTCACTGTTCAGCTAGCAGTAAGTAGGTACCTGGGTGTTAGTCACCTTGCACCTGCTGTCACTGTTCAGCTAGCAGTAAGTAGGTACCTGGGTGTTAGTCACCTTACACCTGCTGTCACTCTTCAGCTAGCAGTAAGTAGGTACCTGGGTGTTAGTCACCTTACACCTGCTGTCGCTGTTCAGCTAGCAGTAAGTAGGTACCTGGGTGTTAGCCACCTTACACCTGCTGCCACTGTTCAGCTAGCAGTAAGTAGGTACCTGGGTGTTAGCCACCTTACACCTGCTGTCACTGTTCAGTTAACAGTAAGTAGGTACCTGGGTGTTAGGTGACTGGTGTGGGTGGATAACCCTCCCTACCCTGGGTTATCCTGAGTGGCTAACCATCCCCTGGGTTATCCTAAGTGGCTAACCATCCCCTGGGTTATCCTGAGTGGCTAACCATCCCCTGAGTTATCCTAAGTGGCTAACCATCCCCTGGGTTATCCTAAGTGGCTAACCATCCCCTGGGTTATCCTAAGTGGCTAACCATCCCCTGGGTTATCCTAAGTGGCTAACCATCCCCTGGGTTATCCTAAGTGGCTAACCATCCCCTGGGTAATCCTGAGTGGCTAACCATCCCCTGGGTTATCCTAAGTGGCTAACCATCCCCTGGGTTATCCTAAGTGGCTAACCATCCCCTGGGTTATCCTAAGTGGCTAACCATCCCCTGGGTAATCCTGAGTGGCTAACCATCCCCTGGGTTATCCTAAGTGGCTAACCATCCCCTGGGTTATCCTAAGTGGCTAACCATCCCCTGGGTTAACCTAAGTGGCTAACCATCCCCTGGGTTATCCTGAGTGGCTAACCATCCCCTGGGTTATCCTAAGTGGCTAACCATCCCCTGGGTTATCCTGAGTGGCTAACCATCCCCTGGGTTATCCTAAGTGGCTAACCATCCCCTGGGTTATCCTGAGTGGCTAACCATCCCCTGGGTTATCCTAAGTGGCTAACCATCCCCTGGGTTATCCTAAGTGGCTAACCATCCCCTGGGTTATCCTAAGTGGCTAACCATCCCCTGGGTTATCCTGGGTGGATAACCATCCCCTGGGTTATCCTAAGTGGCTAACCATCCCCTGGGTTATCCTAAGTGGCTAACCATCCCCTGGGTTATCCTGGGTGGATAACCATCCCCTGGGTTATCCTGGGTGGCTAACCATCCCCTGAATTATCCTGGGTGGATAACTCACCAGGGTTAAAAATGTCGAATAAGTAAAATTGTTTAATTAGCAAGAACTCATTCGAAATTAAGCCCTTTCTATAATTTTCTCTTATACGCTTAGAGATATATTTTTTTCATTTATGTTAATGTAAAAATTAATAATTTTGTACCAGAAGAACCTCAGAAAACTTTCCTAACCTTTTAATAACAAGCGCAATTTAATTTAGCCTAATCCAACTAAATATATTTTAGATAAGTTTATAATAATTTAATAATAAACAATCACCATTTTTTTCGTTAAGTTCAGAATGATTTTTGCGAAATTATTACATACACAAATTTTCACTTGTCTTATTCGGCAAGAAGAACTTTCTTTTTTAAGCAAAAATCCCAAGATTTACCTATTCGGCACGATATATATATATATATATATATATATATATATATATATATATATATATATATATATATATATATATATATATATATATATATATATATATAGAAAGTCCGGCATTTTGCTAGTTATATTAGTCTGCATAATTGGGAAAAAATTCCTTGCTTATATCTGTCCCTATAATTGGAAAGAATTATTACTATATCAGTTCCTATAATCGACAAAATTCTTGCTACTTCAGTCCCTATAATTTAAAAAAATTCTTGCTATATCAGTCTCTATAATCGAGAATTTAGGTTCCTTTTCTAAATTTATTAACTTTTATTAATTGTGACGGAGGTACGAGCTTTACAATCATTAAAATTCCTTTTTTTTTTTGTAAATTTGCATATCCTCTAGGATTGTTTTGCAGGTCTGTTTTTTTACAGGTTTATTATTGATACAATAGACCTGTTTGGATTTAAAAATATGGTAGATGTAGGTGGGTTTGGGTTTCAGAAGGGCCTGACTAGTATGGGCCAGTAGGCCTCCTGCAGTGCTCCTCCTTTCATATCCTAGACTTGTGTACTGCTTTTGATAGTAGTGGAGATGTTTTTGTCAGTGAGTGTAAGGATGACAACAGTATTGTAGCAGACACAGTACCTGGAAGATGGTAGACAACAGTATTGTAGCAGACACAGTACCTGGAAGATGGTAGACAACAGTATTGTACCAGACACAGTACCTGGAAGATGGTAGACAACAGTATTGTACCAGACACAGTACCTGGAAGATGGTAGACAACAGTATTGTACCAGACACAGTACCTGGAAGATGGTAGACAACAGTATTGTACCAGACACAGTACCTGGAAGATGGTAGACAACAGTATTGTACCAGACACAGTACCTGGAAGATGGTAGACAACAGTATTGTACCAGACACAGTACCTGGAAGATGGTAGACAACAGTATTGTACCAAACACAGTACCTGGAAGATGGTAGACAACAGTATTGTACCAAACACAGTACCTGGAAGATGGTAGACAACAGTATTGTACCAAACATAGTACCTGGAAGATGGTAGACAACAGTATTGTACCAAACATAGTACCTGGAAGATGTATTGTACCAGACACAGTACATGGAAGATGGTAGACAACAGTATTATACCAGACACAGTACCTGGAAGATGGTAGACAACAGTATTGTACCAGACACAGTACCTGGAAGATGGTAGACAACAGTATTGTACCAGACACAGTACCTGGAAGATGGTAGACAACAGTATGTACCAGACACAGTACCTGGAAGATGGTAGACAACAGTATACCAGACACAGTACCTGGAAGATGGTAGACAACAGTATGTACCAGACACAGTACTGGAAGATGGTAGACAACAGTATTGTAGACACAGTACCTGGAAGATGGTAGACAACAGTATTGTACCAGACACAGTACCTGGAAGATGGTAGACAACAGTATTGTACCAGACACAGTACCTGGAAGATGACAACAGTACTGACAACAGTATTGTAGACAACCTGTAGACACAGTACCTGTAAGATGGTAGACAACAGTATTGTACCAGACACAGTACCTGGAAGATGGTAGACAACAGTATTGTACCAGACACAGTACCTGGAAGATGGTAGACAACAGTATTGTACCAGACACAGTACCTGGAAGATGGTAGACAACAGTATTGTACCAGACACAGTACCTGGAAGATGGTAGACAACAGTATTGTACCAGACACAGTACCTGGAAGATGGTAGACAACAGTATTGTACCAGACACAGAACCTGGAAGATGGCGGACAACAGTATTGTACCAGACACAGTACTGGAAGATGGCAGACAACAGGTAGACACACCAGTATTGTACCAGACACAGTACCTGGAAGATGGTAGACAACAGTATTGTACCAGACACAGTACCTGGAAGATGGTAGACAACAGTATTGTACCAGACACAGTACCTGGAAGATGGTAGACAACAGTATTGTACCAGACACAGTACCTGGAAGATGGTAGACAACAGTATTGTACCAGACACAGTACCTGGAAGATGGTAGACAACAGTATTGTACCAGACACAGTACCTGGAAGATGGTAGACAACAGTATTGTACCAGACACAGTACCTGGAAGATGGTAGACAACAGTATTGTACCAGACACAGTACCTGGAAGATGGTAGACAACAGTATTGTACCAGACACAGTACCTGGAAGATGGTAGACAACAGTATTGTACCAGACACAGTACCTGGAAGATGGTAGACAACAGTACTGTACCAGACACAGTACCTGGAAGATGGTAGACAACAGTATTGTACCAGACACAGTACCTGGAAGATGGTAGACAACAGTACTGTACCAGACACAGAAACATAACAATCACAAACACAATACCTGGAAGATGGCAGACAACAGTACTGAATACATACCAGACACAGTACCACAGTAAGACAACACCTGGAAGATGGTAGCCTTTTATACAACAGTACTGTAAACGAGTAGACACAGTACCTGGAAGATGGCACTCAAGAAGAAAAAAAAACAAAATAGCAGAGGTCTTATAAGGTGCAGACATAGTTTCTCTGTACATAGCTGAGAGTAGAACCATGACAAAACATTAACCACCACTACCACTAACATCACACATAGTTCCTCTGTACATAGCTGACAGTAGAACCATGACAAAACATTAACTACCACTACCACTAACATCACACATAGTTCCTCTGTACATAGATAGCTGACAGTAGAACCATGACAAAACATTAACTACCACTACCACTAACATCACACATAGTTCCTCTGTACATAGCTGACAGTAGAACCATGACAAAACATTAACTACCACTACCACTAACATCACACATAGTTCCTCTGTACATAGCTGACAGTAGAACCATAACAAAACATTAACTACCACTACCACTAACATCACACATAGTTCCTCTGTACATAGTTGACAGTAGAACCATGACAAAACATTAACTACCACTACCACTAACATCACACATAGTTCCTCTGTACATAGCTGACAGTAGAACCATGACAAAACATTAACTACCACTACCACTAACATCACACATAGTTCCTCTGTACATAGCTGACAGTAGAACCATGACAAAACATTAACTACCACTACCACTAACATCACACATAGTTCCTCTGTACATAGCTGACAGTAGAACCATGACAAAACATTAACTACCACTACCACTAACATCACACATAGTTCCTCTGTACATAGCTGACAGTAGAACCATGACAAAACATTAACTACCACTACCACTAACATCACACATAGTTCCTCTGTACATAGCTGACAGTAGAACCATGACAAAACATTAACTACCACTACCACTAACATCACACATAGTTCCTCTGTACATAGCTGACAGTAGAACCATGACAAAACATTAACTACCACTACCACTAACATCACACATAGTTCCTCTGTACATAGCTGACAGTAGAACCATGACAAAACATTAACTACCACTACCACTAACATCACACATAGTTCCTCTGTACATAGCTGACAGTAGAACCATGACAAAACATTAACTACCACTACCACTAACATCACACATAGTTCCTCTGTACATAGCTGACAGTAGAACCATGACAAAACATTAACTACCACTACCACTAACATCACACAGTATAAAAGTCTTTGAAAGACTGATGAGACGACAGATTACAAACTTTATGGAAAATCATGACCAGCACAACCCAGGTCAACATGGATTTACAACAGGAAGATCATGTTTGTAACAAGTACTGAACCATCAACACAAAATTACACAGGTTTTGGAAGTAAACCAAAACCCAGATGTGGTCTACACGGACCTCGCGAAGGTATTTGACGACTGTGACCATAGACTGATAGACCATGAAATGAGGACCATGAAATAAGATGAATAGGGTTAAGAGGAACGGCAAGAAAATGTGACCATAGACTGATAGACCATGAAATGAGGACCATGAAATAAATCAGTTGGTATAACGGGAATATGCAAAGATATAATAAAATTACCTTGCCGAATATAACACAAAGAGTACAGTAAATTGGTCAGTACATCAAAGCATAGAAAAATCTGAGTTAAATGTTTCCAAGGCACTGTACTGGTACCTTCACTGTTTCTCATCTTCATAGCAGACATAGACGAAACAATAGCCACAGCTTGGTATCACAGCAGACATAGATAATAACACTAGCCACAGCTTGGTATCACAGCAGACATAGATAAGAACACTAGCCACAGCTTGGTATCACAGCAGACATAGATAAGAACACTAGCCACAGCTTGGTATCACAGCAGACATAGATAATAACACTGGCCACAGCTTGGTATCACAGCAGACATAGATAAGAACACTAGCCACAGCTTGGTATCACAGCAGACATAGATAATAACACTATCCCCAGCTTAGTATCACAGCAGACATAGAAAATAACACTAGCCACAGCTTGGTATCACAGCAGACATAGATAAAAACACCAGCCACAGCTTGGTATCATAGCAGACATGGATAAAAACACCAGCCACAGCTTGGTATCACAGCAGACATAGATAAAAACACTAGCCACAGCTTGGTATCACAGCAGACATAGATAAAAACACCAGCCACAGCTTGGTATCACAGCAGACATAGATGAAAACACTACCCACAGCTTGGTATCACAGCAGACATAGATGAAAACACCAGCCACAGCTTGGTATCACAGCAGACATAGATAAAAACACCAGCCACAGCTTGGTATCACAGCAGACATAGATAAAAACACCAGCCACAGCTTGGTATCACAGCAGACATAGATAAAAACACCAGCCACAGCTTGGTATCACAGCAGACATAGATAAAAACACTAGCCACAGCTTGGTATCACAGCAGACATAGATAAAAACACCAGCCACAGCTTGGTATCACAGCAGACATAGATAAAAACACCAGCCACAGCTTGGTATCACAGCAGACATAGATAAAAACACTACCCACAGCTTGGTATCACAGCAGACATAGATAAAAACACTACCCACAGCTTGGTATCACAGCAGACATAGATAAAAACACTACCCACAGCTTGGTATCACAGCAGACATAGATAAAAACACCAGCCACAGCTTGGTATCACAGCAGACAGATAAAAACACCAGCCACAGCTTGGTATCATAGCAGACATAGATAAAAACACCAGCCACAGCTTGGTATCATAGCAGACATGGATAAAAACACCAGCCACAGCTTGGTATCATAGCAGACATGGATAAAAACACCAGCCACAGCTTGGTATCACAGCAGACAGATAAAAACACCAGCCACAGCTTGGTATCATAGCAGACATGGATAAAAACACCAGCCACAGCTTGGTATCATAGCAGACATGGATAAAAACACCAGCCACAGCTTGGTATCATAGCAGACATAGATAAAAACACCAGCCACAGCTTGGTATTATAGCAGACATGGATAAAAACACCAGCCACAGCTTGGTATTATAGCAGACAGATAAAAACACTAGCCACAGCTTGGTATAATAGCAGACATGGATAAAAACACTATCCACAGTTTGGTATCACAGCAGGCATAGATAATAACACTGGCCACAGCTTGGTATCACAGCATAGATAAAAACACCAGCCACAGTTTGGTATTACAGCAGACACAGATAAAAACACTATCCCCAGCTTAGTATCACAGCAGACATAGAAAATAACACTAGCCACAGCTTGGTATCATAGCAGACATGGATAAAAACACCAGCCACAGCTTGGTATTATAGCAGACAAATAAAAACACCAGCCACAGCTTGGTATTATAGCAGCAGACATAGCAGATAAAAACACCAGCCACAGCTTGGTATTATAGCAGACAGATAAAAACACCAGCCACAGCTTGGTATTATAGCAGACATGAATAAAAACACCAGCCACAGCTTGGTATTATAGCAGACAGACATAGATAAAAACACCAGCCACAGCTTGGTATTATAGCAGACAGATAAAAACACCAGCCACAGCTTGGTATTATAGCAGACATAGATAAAAACACCAGCCACAGCTTGGTATCACAGCAGACATTGATAACAACACCAGCCACAGCTTGGTATCATAGCAGACATGGATAAAAACACCAGCCACAGCTTGGTATCATAGCAGACATGGATAAAAACACCAGCCACAGCTTGGTATTATAGCAGACAAATAAAAACACCAGCCACAGCTTGGTATCATAGCAGACATGGATAAAAACACCAGCCACAGCTTGGTATCATAGCAGACATGGATAAAAACACCAGCCACAGCTTGGTATCATAGCAGACATGGATAAAAACACCAGCCACAGCTTGGTATTATAGCAGACATGGATAAAAACACCAGCCACAGCTTGGTATTATAGCAGACATGGATAAAAACACCAGCCACAGCTTGGTATTATAGCAGACAAATAAAAACACCAGCCACAGCTTGGTATCATAGCAGACAAATAAAAACACCAGCCACAGCTTGGTATTATAGCAGACAAATAAAAACACCAGCCACAGCTTGGTATTATAGCAGACAAATAAAAACACCAGCCACAGCTTGGTATCATAGCAGACAGATAAAAACACCAGCCACAGCTTGGTATCATAGCAGACATGGATAAAAACACCAGCCACAGCTTGGTATTATAGCAGACAAATAAAAACACCAGCCACAGCTTGGTATTATAGCAGACAAATAAAAACACCAGCCACAGCTTGGTATTATAGCAGACAAATAAAAACACCAGCCACAGCTTGGTATTATAGCAGACAAATAAAAACACCAGCCACAGCTTGGTATTATAGCAGACAAATAAAAACACCAGCCACAGCTTGGTATTATAGCAGACAAATAAAAACACCAGCCACAGCTTGGTATTATAGCAGACAAATAAAAACACCAGCCACAGCTTGGTATTATAGCAGACAAATAAAAACACCAGCCACAGCTTGGTATTATAGCAGACAAATAAAAACACCAGCCACAGCTTGGTATTATAGCAGACAAATAAAAACACCAGCCACAGCTTGGTATTATAGCAGACAAATAAAAACACCAGCCACAGCTTGGTATTATCCTTTGCGAATAATACAAAATAAACAAGCTGGTCGTCTCGACTCAAGAGACGGAAAACTTGCAAGCAGACATGAACACCGTCTTCCAGTGAACACCGTCTTCCAGTGAACACCGTCTTCCAGTGAACACCGTCTTCCAGTGAACACCGTCTTCCAGTGAACACCGTCTTCCAGTGAACACCGTCTTCCAGTGAACACCGTCTTCCAGTGAACACCGTCTTCCAGTGAACACCGTCTTCCAGTGAACACCGTCTTCCAGTGAACACCGTCTTCCAGTGAACACCGTCTTCCAGTGAACACCGTCTTCCAGTGAACACCGTCTTCCAGTGAACACCGTCTTCCAGTGAACACCGTCTTCCAGTGAACACCGTCTTCCAGTGAACACCGTCTTCCAGTGAACACCGTCTTCCAGTGACACCGTCTTCCACCGTCTTCCAGTGAACACCGTCTTCCAGTGAACACCGTCTTCCCGTCTTCCCGTGAACACCGTCTTCCAGTGAACACCGTCTTCCAGTGAACACCGTCTTCCAGTGAACACCGTCTTCCAGTGAACACCGTCTTCCAGTGAACACCGTCTTCCAGTGAACACTGTCTTCCAGTGAACACCGTCTTCCAGTGAACACCGTCTTCCAGTGAACACCGTCTTCCAGTGAACACCGTCTTCCAGTGAACACCGTCTTCCAGTGAACACCGTCTTCCAGTGAACACCGTCTTCCAGTGAACACCGTCTTCCAGTGAACACCTTCTTCCAATGAACACCGTCTTCCAGTGAACACCGTCTTCCAGTGAACACCGTCTTCCAGTGAACACCGTCTTCCAGTGAACACCGTCTTCCAGTGAACACCGTCTTCCAGTGAACACCGTCTTCCAGTGAACACAGTCTTCCAGTGAACACCGTCTTCCAGTGAACACCGTCTTCCACCGTCTTCCAGTGAACACCGTCTTCCAGTGAACCGTCTTCCAGTGAACACCGTCTTCCAGTGAACACCGTCTTCCAGTGAACACCGTCTTCCAGTGAACACTGTCTTCCAGTGAACACCGTCTTCCAGTGAACAGTGAACCGTCTTCCAGTGAACACCGTCTTCCAGTGAACACCGTCTTCCAGTGAACACCGTCTTCCAGTGAACACCGTCTTCCAGTGAACACCGTCTTCCAGTGAACACCGTCTTCCAGTGAACACAGTGAACCGGCCTCCAGCGAACACCGTCGTCCACTGAACACCGTCTTCCAGTGAACACCGTCTTCCAGTGAACACCGTCTTCCAGTGAACACCGTCTTCCAGTGAACACCGTCTTCCAGTGAACACCGTCTTCCAGTGAACACCGTCTTCCAGTGAACACCGTCTTCCAGTGAACACCGTCTTCCAGTGAACACCGTCTTCCAGTGAACACCGTCTTCCAGTGAACCGTCTTCCAGTGAACACCGTCTTCCAGTGAACACCGTCTTCCAGTGAACACCGTCTTCCAGTGAACACGGTCTTCCAGTGAACACCGTCTTCCAGTGAACACCGTCTTCCAGTGAACACCGTCTTCCAGTGAACACCGTCTTCCAGTGAACACCGTCTTCCAGTGAACACCGTCTTCCAGTGAACACCGTCTTCCAGTGAACACCGTCTTCCAGTGAACACCGTCTTCCAGTGAACACCGTCTTCCAGTGAACACCGTCTTCCAGTGAACACTGTCTTCCAGTGAACACTGTCTTCCAGTGAACACCGTCTTCCAGTGAACACCGTCTTCCAGTGAACACCGTCTTCCAGTGAACACCGTCTTCCAGTGAACACCGTCTTCCAGTGAACACTGTCTTCCAGTGAACACCGTCTTCCAGTGAACACCGTCTTCCAGTGAACACCGTCTTCCAGTGAACACCGTCTTCCAGTGAACACCGTCTTCCAGTGAACCGTCTTCCAGTGAACACCGTCTTCCGTCTTCCAGTGAACACCGTCTTCCAGTGAACACCGTCTTCCAGTGAACACCGTCTTCCAGTGAACACCGTCTTCCAGTGAACACCGTCTTCCAGTGAACACCGTCTTCCAGTGAACACCGTCTTCCAGTGAACACCGTCTTCCAGTGAACACCGTCTTCCAGTGAACACCGTCTTCCAGTGAACACCGTCTTCCAGTGAACACCGTCTTCCAGTGAACACTGTCTTCCAGTGAACACCGTCTTCCAGTGAACACCGTCTTCCAGTGAACACCGTCTTCCAGTGAACACCGTCTTCCAGTGAACACCGTCTTCCAGTGAACACCGTCTTCCAGTGAACACCGTCTTCCAGTGAACACCGTCTTCCAGTGAACACCGTCTTCCAGTGAACACCGTCTTCCAGTGAACACCGTCTCCCAGTGAACACCGTCTTCCAGTGAACACCGTCTTCCAGTGAACACTTCCAGTCTTCCAGTGAACACCGTCTTCCAGTGACACAGTGAACCGTCTTCCAGTGAACACCGTCTTCCAGTGAACACCGTCTTCCAGTGAACACCGTCTTCCAGTGAACACCGTCTTCCAGTGAACACCGTCTTCCAGTGAACACCGTCTTCCAGTGAACACCGTCTTCCAGTGAACACCGTCTTCCAGTGAACACTTCCAGTGAACACCGTCTTCCAGTGAACACCGTCTTCCAGTGAACACCGTCTTCCAGTGAACACCGTCTTCCAGTGAACACCGTCTTCCAGTGAACACCGTCTTCCAGTGAACACCGTCTTCCAGTGAACACCGTCTTCCAGTGAACACCGTCTTCCAGTGAACACCGTCTTCCAGTGAACACTGTCTTCCAGTCTTCCAGTGAACACCGTCTTCCAGTGAACACCGTCTTCCAGTGAACACCGTCTTCCAGTGAACACCGTCTTCCAGTGAACACCGTCTTCCAGTGAACACCGTCTTCCAGTGAACGCCGTCTTCCGGTGAGCGCCGTCTTCCAGTGAACACCGTCTTCCAGTGAACACCGTCTTCCAGTGAACACCGTCTTCCAGTGACCGTCTTCCAGTGACCACCGTCTTCCCGTGAACACCGTCTTCCAGTGAACACCGTCTTCCAGTGAACACCGTCTTCCAGTGAACACCGTCTTCCAGTGAACACCGTCTTCCAGTGAACACCGTCTTCCAGTGAACACCGTCTTCCAGTGAACACCGTCTTCCAGTGAACACTGTCTTCCAGTGAACACCGTCTTCCAGTGAACACCGTCTTCCAGTGAACACCGTCTTCCAGTGAACACTGTCTTCCAGTGAACACCGTCTTCCAGTGAACACCGTCTTCCAGTGAACACCGTCTTCCAGTGAACACCGTCTTCCAGTGAACACCGTCTTCCAGTGAACACCGTCTTCCAGTGAACACCGTCTTCCAGTGAACACTGTCTTCCAGTGAACACCGTCTTCCAGTGAACACCGTCTTCCAGTGAACACCGTCTTCCAGTGAACACCGTCTTCCAGTGAACACCGTCTTCCAGTGAACACCGTCTTCCAGTGAACACCGTCTTCCAGTGAACACCGTCTTCCAGTGAACACCGTCTTCCAGTGAACACCGTCTTCCAGTGAACACCGTCTTCCAGTGAACACCGTCTTCCAGTGAACACCGTCTTCCAGTGAACACCGTCTTCCAGTGAACACCGTCTTCCAGTGAACACCGTCTTCCAGTGAACACCGTCTTCCAGTGAACACCGTCTTCCAGTGAACACCGTCTTCCAGTGAACACCGTCTTCCAGTGAACACCGTCTTCCAGTGAACACCGTCTTCCAGTGAACACCGTCTTCCAGTGAACACCGTCTTCCAGTGAACACCGTCTTCCAGTGAACACCGTCTTCCAGTGAACACCGTCTTCCAGTGAACACCGTCTTCCAGTGAACACCGTCTTCCAGTGAACACCGTCTTCCAGTGAACACCGTCTTCCAGTGAACACCGTCTTCCAGTGAACACCGTCTTCCAGTGAACACCGTCTTCCAGTGAACACCGTCTTCCAGTGAACACCGTCTTCCAGTGAACACCGTCTTCCAGTGAACACCGTCTTCCAGTGAACACCGAACACCGTCTTCCAGTGAACACCGTCTTCCAGTGAACACCGTCTTCCAGTGAACACCGTCTTCCAGTGAACACCGTCTTCCAGTGAACACCGTCTTCCAGTGAACACCGTCTTCCAGTGAACACCGTCTTCCAGTGAACACTGTCTTCCAGTGAACACCGTCTTCCAGTGAACACCGTCTTCCAGTGAACACCGTCTTCCAGTGAACACCGTCTTCCAGTGAACACCGTCTTCCAGTGAACACCGTCTTCCAGTGAACACCGTCTTCCAGTGAACACCGTCTTCCAGTGAACACCGTCTTCCAGTGAACACCGTCTTCCAGTGAACACCGTCTTCCAGTGAACACCGTCTTCCAGTGAACACCGTCTTCCAGTGAACACCGTCTTCCAGTGAACACTGTCTTCCAGTGAACACCGTCTTCCAGTGAACACTGTCTTCCAGTGAACACCGTCTTCCAGTGAACACCGTCTTCCAGTGAACACCGTCTTCCAGTGAACACCGTCTTCCAGTGAACACCGTCTTCCAGTGAACACCGTCTTCCAGTGAACACCGTCTTCCAGTGAACACCGTCTTCCAGTGAACACCGTCTTCCAGTGAACACACCGTCTTCCAGTGAACACAGTGAACGTCTTCCAGTGAACACCGTCTTCCAGTGAACACCGTCTTCCAGTGAACACCGTCTTCCAGTGAACACCGTCTTCCAGTGAACACCGTCTTCCAGTGAACACCGTCTTCCAGTGAACACCGTCTTCCAGTGAACACCGTCTTCCAGTGAACACCGTCTTCCAGTGAACACCGTCTTCCAGTGAACACCGTCTTCCAGTGAACACTGTCTTCCACCGTCTTCCAGTGAACACCGTCTTCCAGTGAACACCGTCTTCCAGTGAACACCGTCTTCCAGTGAACACCGTCTTCCAGTGAACACCGTCTTCCAGTGAACACCGTCTTCCAGTGAACACCGTCTTCCAGTGAACACCGTCTTCCAGTGAACACCGTCTTCCAGTGAACACCGTCTTCCAGTGAACACCGTCTTCCAGTGAACACCGTCTTCCAGTGAACACCAGTGAGCACTGTCTTCCAGTGAACACCGTCTTCCAGTGAACACCGTCTTCCAGTGAACACCGTCTTCCAGTGAACACCGTCTTCCAGTGAACACCGTCTTCCAGTGAACACCGTCTTCCAGTGAACACCGTCTTCCAGTGAACACCGTCTTCCAGTGAACACCGTCTTCCAGTGAACACCGTCTTCCAGTGAACACCGTCTTCCAGTGAACACCGTCTTCCAGTGAACACCGTCTTCCAGTGTCTTCCAGTGAACACCGTCTTCCAGTGAACACCGTCTTCCCGTCTTCCAGTGAACACTGTCTTCCAGTGAACACCGTCTTCCAGTGAACACTGCCTTCCAGTGAACACCGTCTTCCAGTGAACACTGTCTTCCAGTGAACACCGTCTTCCAGTGAACACCGTCTTCCAGTGAACACCGTCTTCCAGTGAACACCGTCTTCCAGTGAACACTGTCTTCCAGTGAAAACCGTCTTCCAGTGAACACAGTGAACACCGTCTTCCAGTGAACACCGTCTTCCAGTGAACACCGTCTTCCAGTGAACACCGTCTTCCAGTGAACACCGTCTTCCAGTGAACACCGTCTTCCAGTGAACACCGTCTTCCAGTGAACACCGTCTTCCAGTGAACACCGTCTTCCAGTGAACACCGTCTTCCAGTGAACACTGTCTTCCAGTGAAAACCGTCTTCCAGTGAACACCGTCTTCCAGTGAACACCGTCTTCCAGTGAACACCGTCTTCCAGTGAACACCGTCTTCCAGTGAGCACCGTCTTCCAGTGAGCACCGTCTTCCAGTGAACACCGTCTTCCAGTGAACACCGTCTTCCAGTGAACACCGTCTTCCAGTGAACACCGTCTTCCAGTGAACACCGTCTTCCAGTGAACACCGTCTTCCAGTGAACACCGTCTTCCAGTGAACACCGTCTTCCAGTGAACACTGTCTTCCAGTGAACACCGTCTTCCAGTGAACACCGTCTTCCAGTGAACACTGGAACACTACATAATGTTCAATGGTGACACTTCCCAACTGATCACATATGGATATAACGAAGAACACAAAAGGAACACTGAACACAACACACATTAACACCATCTCACGGAACTATAGTAACGTGTGAAAGACCTGGAAGTAATAATGTCAGTTCACCTTTTTGTGACAGGGGTGGATAATGCAAGCTTGACAGTTCAACCAGGTTGTGTCTGCCATGTGGCCCAGCAGGCCACCAGTACCAACAGCTTGCTAGACCAGGTTCTCAACATAGAAACCTGGCCCCTGGTCGGACTGCCAGGAAAGAAAACGCCTTGAAACCAGTCACAGGTATACCACAAACACAAGAAAGAAGGAACACTGCAACAGGTCTACTGACCCATGCGAGGCAGGTCCAAATCTACCGGCTTAAGCCAATGACCTAACCTAGGCAGGTCAGGTCACATTCACTTAAGGAAGGAGCACGGCATCAGACCTAGTAGCACAAGCTAGTCAGGTCCAACTCACACCCACCCACACCCACTCATGTATTTATCTAACCTATTTTTAAAACTACACAACGTTTTAGCTTCTATGACGGTACTCGGGAGTTTGTTCCACTCATCCACAACTCTATTACCAAACCAGTGCTTTCCTATATCCTTCCTGAATCTGAAGTTTTCCAACTTAAAGCCATTGCTGCGAGTCTTGTTGTGGCTAGATATTTTTAGCACGCTATTTACATCCCATTAATTTACTCCTGTTTTCCATTTATACACCTTAATCATATTCCCCCTAATTCTACTCCTTTCTAGAGAGTGCAGATTCAGGGCCCTCAGTCTATCCTCATAGGGAAGATTTCTGATACATGGGATCAACTTTGTCATCCTCCTTTGTACGTTTTCCAGAGCATTTATATCCATTCTGTAATACGGTGACCAAAACTGTGCAGCATAATCTAAATGAGGCCTAACCAAGGATATATAGAGTTGAAGAACAACCTGAGGACTCCTATTATTTATGCTTCTTGATATGAAGCCAAGGATTCTGTTCGCTTTATTGCGAACACTTATGCACTGTTGTCTTGGTTTTAGATTACTGCTAACCAGAACTCCCAAATCCTTTTCGCAATCAGTAATATTAAGATCTACATTATTTAGTTTATATGTGGCATGGTTATTTTCCTGTCCAATGTTTAGAACTTTGCATTTGTCTATATTAAACTGCATCTGCCACTTCTCCGACCACTGCATCAGTCTATTCAAATCTTCCTGGAGTGCTCTGCTGTCCTCGTCAGAATGAATTCGACGGCCTATTTTGGTGTCATCGGCAAACTTGCTTATGTCGCTATTTATTCCTTTATCTATATCGTTTATGTAGATTGTGAACAACATGGGGCCCAACACTGACCCTGTGGAACACCGCTCGTGACGCTACCCCACTCATTTATGCAAACACTCTGCTGCCTATCTGTCAACCATGCCTCTATCCAGGAAAAAAATTCTCCTATCCTGTGTGCCATAATTTTCCTCAATAGTCTCTGATGTGGGACTCTATCAAAAGCCTTACTGAAATCCATATACACAATATCATATTCGTTACCATGATCTACCTCCTCAAATACCTTAATGAAGAAAACGGTTAATAAATTCGTAAGGCAGGAACGCCCTTTTGTAAAACCATGCTGAGATTCGTTGATCAATTTATGCTTTTCAAGATGGCTACGAATTGCCTCGGCAATTATTGATTCCATAAATTTTCCCACTATGGAGGTTAGGCTTATTGGTCTATAGTTCGAAGCTAAGGACCTGTCACCTGCTTTGAAAATAGGTATCACATTTGCCATTTTCCACTTATCTGGCACTATGCCAGTTTGTAGTGATATGTTGAAAAGATTAGCCAAAGGTTTGCTAAGCTCCTCTTTACATTCCTTTAGAACCCTTGCATACAGTTCATCAGGGCCTGGGGATTTAAACTGAGAGGAAGTGTTAAAATTCTACACATTTCCTTATCACTGTTGGTGAGCTGACCTGAGTAACTTTTGAGTGGGCCTATCTTGTCCCTAATGTTACTTTCGTATACCTGAAAGAATCCTTTTGGGTTAGTCTTCGATTCCTTTGCAACTTTAACCTCATAATCTCTCTTTGCTTTTCTTATTCCCTGATTTTTCACTTTCAAAACTACCATTAGAAAACATCTTATCTCCCTGATACACCCCGTCAACTAACTACACGAATACCACCTGGTGGTTCACACTTACACTCGCTCACTCATTTGACCATAAACAGAAATATTAATCTCAGTCTTAAAATAATGAATCCTGTGATACTCCAATACTGAAACTATATACTGTGCCAAAACAAAAGCATTCACATTGC
>NW_027199964.1:0-25959 GCF_038502225.1 Cherax quadricarinatus
CTACATGTGCTACTAGGAGAGACCAGTATATCAAGCGTTACGTGTGCTACTAGGAGAGACCAATATATCAAGCGCTACATGTGCTACTTGGAGAGACCAGTATATCAAGCGTTACATGTGCTACTAGGAGAGACCAATATATCAAGCGCTACATGTGCTACTAGGAGAGACCAGTATATCAAGCGTTACGTGTGCTACTAGGAGAGACCAATATATCAAGCGTTACATGTGCTACTAGGAGAGACCAATATATCAAGCGCTACATGTGCTACTAGGAGAGACCAGTATATCAAGCGCTACATGTGGTACTAGGAGAGACCAGTATATCAAGCGCTACATGTGCTACTAGGAGAGACCAGTATATCAAGCGCTACATGTGCTACTAGGAGAGACCAGTATATCAAGCGCTACATGTGCTACTAGGAGAGACCAGTATATCAAGCGCTACATGTGCTACTAGGAGAGACCAGTATATCAAGCTACTAGGAGAGACCAATATATTACATGTGCTACTAGGAGAGACCAGCATATCAAGCGCTACATGTGCTACTAGGAGAGACCAGTATATCAAGCGCTACATGTGCTACTAGGAGAGACCAATATATCAAGCGCTACATGTGCTACTAGGAGAGACCAGTATATCAAGTGCTACATGTGCTACTAGGAGAGACCAGTATATCAAGCGCTACTTGTGCTACTAGGAGAGACCAGTATATCAAGTGCTACATGTGCTACTAGGAGAGACCAGTATATCAAGCGTTACATGTGCTACTAGGAGAGACCAGTATATCAAGTGTTACATGTGCTACTAGGAGAGACCAGTATATCAAGCGTTACATGTGCTACTAGGAGAGACCAGTATATCAAGCGTTACATGTGCTACTAGGAGAGACCAGTATATCAAGTGTTACATGTGCTACTAGGAGAGACCAGTATATCAAGTGTTACATGTGCTACTAGGAGAGACCAGTATATCAAGCGTTACATGTGCTACTAGGAGAGACCAGTATATCAAGTGTTACATGTGCTACTAGGAGAGACCAGTATATCAAGCGCTACATGTGCTACTAGGAGAGACCAGTATATCAAGTGTTACATGTGCTACTAGGAGAGACCAGTATATCAAGTGTTACATGTGCTACTAGGAGAGACCAGTATATCAAGCGCTACATGTGCTACTAGGAGAGACCAGTATATCAAGTGTTACATGTGCTACTAGGAGAGACCAGTAAATCAAGCGATCAAGCGCTACATGTGCTACTAGGAGAGACCAGTATATCAAGTGTTGCATGTGCTACTAGGAGAGACCAGTATATCAAGCGCTACATGTGCTACTAGGAGAGACCAGTATATATGTTACATGTGCTACTAGGAGAGACCAGTATATCAAATGTTGCATGTGCTACTAGGAGACACCAGTATATCAAGTGTTACATGTGCAACTAGGAGTGACCAGTATATCAAATGTTACATGTGCTACTAGGAGTGACCAGTATATCAAGTGTTACATGTGCTACTAGGAGACACCAGTATAACAAGTGTTACATGTGCAACTAGGAGTGACCAGTATATCAAGTGTTACATGTGCTACTATTAGTGACCAGTATATCAAGTGTTACATGTGCTACTAGGAGAGACCAGTATATCAAGTGTTACATGTGCTACTAGGAGAGACCAGTATATCAAGTGTTACATGTGCTACTAGGAGAGACCAGTATATCAAGTGCAACATGTGCTACTAGGAGAGACCAGTATATCAAGTGCTACATGTGCTACTAGGAGTGACCAGTATATCAAGTGCTACATGTGCTACTAGGAGTGACCAGTATATCAAGTGCTACATGTGCTACTAGGAGTGACCAGTATATCAAGTGCTACATGTGCTACTAGGAGAGACCAGTATATCAAGCGTTACATGTGCTACTAGGAGAGACCAGTATATCAAGCGCTACATGTGCTACTAGGAGAGACCAGTATATCAAGCGCTACATGTGCTACTAGGAGAGACCAGTATATCAAGCGCTACATGTGCTACTAGGAGAGACCAGTATATCAAGCGTTACATGTGCTACTAGGAGAGACCAGTATATCAAGCGCTACATGTGCTACTAGGAGAGACCAGTATATCAAGTGTTACATGTGCTACTAGGAGAGACCAGTATATCAAGCGCTACATGTGCTACTAGGAGAGACCAGTTTATCAAGCGCTACATGTGCTACTAGGAGAGACCAGTATATCAAGTGCTACATGTGCTACTAGGAGAGACCAGTATATCAAGTGTTACATGTGCTACTAGGAGAGACCAGTATATCAAGCGCTACATGTGCTACTAGGAGAGACCAGTATATCAAGCGCTACATGTGCTACTAGGAGAGACCAGTATATCAAGAGTTACATGTGCTACTAGGAGAGACCAGTATATCAAGCGCTACATGTGCTACTAGGAGAGACCAGTATATCAAGCGCTACATGTGCTACTAGGAGAGACCAGTATATCAAGCGCTACATGTGCTACTAGGAGAGACCAGTATATCAAGCGCTACATGTGCTACTAGGAGAGACCAGTATATCAAGCGCTACATGTGCTACTAGGAGAGACCAGTATATCAAGCGCTACATGTGCTACTAGGAGAGACCAGTATATCAAGTGTTACATGTGCTACTAGGAGAGACCAGTATATCAAGTGTTACATGTGCTACTAGGAGAGACCAGTATATCAAGTGTTACATGTGCTACTAGGAGAGACCAGTATATCAAGTGTTACATGTGCTACTAGGAGAGACCAGTATATCAAGCGCTACATGTGCTACTAGGAGAGACCAGTATATCAAGTGCTACATGTGCTACTAGGAGAGACCAGTATATCAAGTGCTACATGTGCTACTAGGAGAGACCAGTATATCAAGTGTTACATGTGCTACTAGGAGAGACCAGTATATCAAGTGTTACATGTGCTACTAGGAGAGACCAGTATATCAAGTGTTACATGTGCTACTAGGAGAGACCAGTATATCAAGTGTTACATGTGCTACTAGGAGAGACCAGTATATCAAGTGTTACATGTGCTACTAGGAGAGACCAGTATATCAAGCGTTACATGTGCTACTAGGAGAGACCAGTATATCAAGCGCTACATGTGCTACTAGGAGAGACCAGTATATCAAGTGCTACATGTGCTACTAGGAGAGACCAGTATATCAAGTGTTACATGTGCTACTAGGAGAGACCAGTATATCAAGTGCTACATGTGCTACTAGGAGAGACCAGTATATCAAGCGTTACATGTGCTACTAGGAGAGACCAGTATATCAAGCGTTACATGTGCTACTAGGAGAGACCAGTATATCAAGTGTTACATGTGCTACTAGGAGAGACCAGTATATCAAGACCAGTATATCAAGCGCTACATGTGCTACTAGGAGAGACCAGTATATCAAGTGTTACATGTGCTACTAGGAGAGACCAGTACATGTGTTACTAGGAGAGACCAGTATATCAAGTGTTACATGTGCTACTAGGAGAGACCAGTATATCAAGTGTTACATGTGCTACTAGGAGAGACCAGTATATCAAGCGTTACATGTGCTACTAGGAGAGACCAGTATATCAAGTGTTACATGTGCTACTAGGAGAGACCAGTATATCAAGTGTTACATGTGCTACTAGGAGAGACCAGTATATCAAGTGTTACATGTGCTACTAGGAGAGACCAGTATATCAAGTGTTACATGTGCTACTAGGAGAGACCAGTATATCAAGTGCTACATGTGCTACTAGGAGAGACCAGTATATCAAGCGCTACATGTGCTACTAGGAGAGACCAGTATATCAAGTGCTACATGTGCTACTAGGAGAGACCAGTATATCAAGCGCTACATGTGCTACTAGGAGAGACCAGTATATCAAGTGTTACATGTGCTACTAGGAGAGACCAGTATATCAAGTGTTACATGTGCTACTAGGAGAGACCAGTATATCAAGTGTTACATGTGCTACTAGGAGAGACCAGTATATCAAGCGCTACATGTGCTACTAGGAGAGACCAGTATATCAAGCGCTACATGTGCTACTAGGAGAGACCAATATATCAAGCGCTACATGTGCTACTAGGAGAGACCAGTATATCAAATGTTGCATGTGCTACTAGGAGACACCAGTATATCAAGTGTTACATGTGCAACTAGGAGTGACCAGTATATCAAGTGTTACATGTGCTACTAGGAGACACCAGTATATCAAGTGTTACATGTGCAACTAGGAGTGACCAGTATATCAAGTGTTACATGTGCTACTAGGAGTGACCAGTATATCAAGTGTTACATGTGCTACTAGGAGAGACCAGTATATCAAGCGTTACATGTGCTACTAGGAGAGACCAGTATATCAAGCGCTACATGTGCTACTAGGAGAGACCAGTATATCAAGCGCTACATGTGCTACTAGGAGAGACCAGTATATCAAGCGTTACATGTGCTACTAGGAGAGACCAGTATATCAAGCGCTACATGTGCTACTAGGAGAGACCAGTATATCAAGCGCTACATGTGCTACTAGGAGAGACCAGTATATCAAGCGCTACATGTGCTACTAGGAGAGACCAGTATATCAAGCGTTACATGTGCTACTAGGAGAGACCAATATATCAGGCGCTACATGTGCTACTAGGAGAGACCAGTATAACAAGCGTTACATGTGCTACTAGGAGAGACCAGTATATCAAGCGCTACATGTGCTGCTAGGAGAGACCAGTATATCAAGCGTTACATGTGCTTCTAGGAGAGACCAATATATCAAGCGCTACATGTGCTACTAGGAGAGACCAGTATATCAAGCGTTACATGTGCTACTAGGAGAGACCAATATATCAAGCGCTACATGTGCTACTAGGAGAGACCAGTATATCAAGCGTTACATGTGCTACTAGGAGAGACCAGTATATATACGTGTGCTACTAGGAAAGACCAATATATCAAGCGTTACATGTGCTACTAGGAGAGACCAGTATATCAAGCGCTACATGTGCTACTAGGAGAGACCAGTATATCAAGCGCTACATGTGCTACTAGGAGAGACCAGTATATCAAGCGCTACATGTGCTACTAGGAGAGACCAGTATATCAAGCGCTACATGTGCTACTAGGAGAGACCAGTATATCAAGCGCTACATGTGCTACTAGGAGATACCAGTATATCAAGCGCTACATGTGCTACTAGGAGAGACCAGTATATCAAGCGTTACGTGTGCTACTAGGAGAGACCAATATATCAAGCGCTACATGTGCTACTAGGAGAGACCAGTATATCAAGCGTTTCATGTGCTACTAGGAGAGACCAATATATCAAGCGCTACATGTGCTACTAGGAGAGACCAGTATATCAAGCGTTACGTGTGCTACTAGGAGAGACCAATATATCAAGCGTTACATGTGCTACTAGGAGAGACCAGTATATCAAGCGCTACATGTGCTACTAGGAGAGACCAGTATATCAAGCGCTACATGTGCTACTAGGAGAGACCAGTATATCAAGTGTTACATGTGCTACTAGGAGAGACCAGTATATCATGCGTTACATGTGCTACTAGGAGAGACCAGTATATCAAGTGTTACATGTGCTACTAGGAGAGACCAGTATATCAAGTGTTACATGTGCTACTAGGAGAGACCAGTATATCAAGCGTTACATGTGCTACTAGGAGAGACCAGTATATCAAGTGTTACATGTGCTACTAGGAGAGACCAGTATATCAAGCGTTACATGTGCTACTAGGAGAGACCAGTATATCAAGTGTTACATGTGCTACTAGGAGAGACCAGTATATCAAGTGTTACATGTGCTACTAGGAGAGACCAGTATATCAAGTTACATGTGCTACTAGGAGAGACCAGTATATCAAGTGTTACATGTGCTACTAGGAGAGACCAGTATATCAATATCAAGTATATCAAGTGTTACATGTGCTACTAGGAGAGACCAGTATATCAAGCGTTACATGTGCTACTAGGAGAGACCAGTATATCAAGTGTTACATGTGCTACTAGGAGAGACCAGTATATCAAGTGTTACATGTGCTACTAGGAGAGACCAGTATATCAAGTGTTACATGTGCTACTAGGAGAGACCAGTATATCAAGCGTTACATGTGCTACTAGGAGAGACCAGTATATCAAGTGTTACATGTGCTACTAGGAGAGACCAGTATATCAAGCGTTACATGTGCTACTAGGAGAGACCAGTATATCAAGTGTTACATGTGCTACTAGGAGAGACCAGTATATCAAGTGTTACATGTGCTACTAGGAGAGACCAGTATATCAAGTGTTACATGTGCTACTAGGAGAGACCAGTATATCAAGTGTTACATGTGCTACTAGGAGAGACCAGTATATCAAGTGTTACATGTGCTACTAGGAGAGACCAGTATATCAAGCGCTACATGTGCTACTAGGAGAGACCAGTTTATCAAGCGCTACATGTGCTACTAGGAGAGACCAGTATATCAAGTGCTACATGTGCTACTAGGAGAGACCAGTATATCAAGTGCTACATGTGCTACTAGGAGTGACCAGTATATCAAGTGCTACATGTGCTACTAGGAGTGACCAGTATATCAAGTGCTACATGTGCTACTAGGAGTGACCAGTATATCAAGTGCTACATGTGCTACTAGGAGTGACCAGTATATCAAGCGCTACATGTGCTACTAGAGAGACCAGTATATCAAGCGCTACATGTGCTACTAGGAGAGACCAGTATATCAAGCGTTACATGTGCTACTAGGAGAGACCAGTATATCAAGTGTTACATGTGCTACTAGGAGAGACCAGTATATCAAGTGTTACATGTGCTACTAGGAGAGACCAGTATATCAAGTGTTACATGTGCTACTAGGAGAGACCAGTATATCAAGTGCTACATGTGCTACTAGGAGAGACCAGTATATCAAGTGTTACATGTGCTACTAGGAGAGACCAGTATATCAAGTGTTACATGTGCTACTAGGAGAGACCAGTATATCAAGCGTTACATGTGCTACTAGGAGAGACCAGTATATCAAGTGTTACATGTGCTACTAGGAGAGACCAGTATATCAAGTGTTACATGTGCTACTAGGAGAGACCAGTATATCAAGTGTTACATGTGCTACTAGGAGAGACCAGTATATCAAGCGCTACATGTGCTACTAGGAGAGACCAGTATATCAAGCGCTACATGTGCTACTAGGAGAGACCAGTATATCAAGTGTTACATGTGCTACTAGGAGAGACCAGTATATCAAGCGCTACATGTGCTACTAGGAGAGACCAGTATATCAAGTGTTACATGTGCTACTAGGAGAGACCAGTATATCAAGTGTTACATGTGCTACTAGGAGAGACCAGTATATCAAGTGCTACATGTGCTACTAGGAGTGACCAGTATATCAAGCGCTACATGTGCTACTAGAGAGACCAGTATATCAAGCGCTACATGTGCTACTAGGAGTGATCAGTATATCAAGTGTTACATGTGCTACTAGGAGAGACCAGTATATCAAGTGTTACATATGCTACTAGGAGAGACCAGTATATCAAGTGTTACATGTGCTACTAGGAGAGACCAGTATATCAAGTGTTACATGTGCTACTAGGAGAGACCAGTATATCAAGTGTTACATGTGCTACTAGGAGAGACCAGTATATCAAGTGTTACATGTGCTACTAGGAGAGACCAGTATATCAAGTGCTACATGTGCTACTAGGAGTGACCAGTATATCAAGCGCTACATGTGCTACTAGAGAGACCAGTATATCAAGCGCTACATGTGCTACTAGGAGTGATCAGTATATCAAGTGTTACATGTGCTACTAGGAGAGACCAGTATATCAAGTGTTGCATGTGCTACTAGGAGAGACCAGTATATCAAGTGTTGCATGTGCTACTAGGAGAGACCAGTATATCAAGTGTTACATGTGCTACTAGGAGAGACCAGTATATCAAGTGCTACATGTGCTACTAGGAGAGACCAGTATATCAAGTGTTACATGTGCTACTAGGAGAGACCAGTATATCAAGCGTTACATGTGCTACTGACCAGTATATCAACTACATGTGCTACTAGGAGAGACCAGTATATCAAGTGTTACATGTGCTACTAGGAGAGACCAGTATATCAAGTGTTACATGTGCTACTAGGAGAGACCAGTATATCAAGTGTTACATGTGCTACTAGGAGACACCAGTATATCAAGTGTTACATGTGCAACTAGGAGTGACCAGTATATCAAGTGTTACATGTGCTACTAGGAGTGACCAGTATATCAAGTGTTACATGTGCTACTAGGAGAGACCAGTATATCAAGCGTTACATGTGCTACTAGGAGTGACCAGTATATCAAGTGCTACATGTGCTACTAGGAGAGAACAGTATACCAAGCACTACATGTACTACTAGGAGAGACCAGTATATCAAGTGCTACATGTGCTACTAAGAGAGACCAGTATATCAAGCGCTACATGTGCTACTAGGAGAGACCAGTATATCAAGCGCTACATGTGCTACTAGGAGAGACCAGTATATCAAGCGCTACATGTGCTACTAGGAGAGACCAGTATATCAAGCGTTACATGTGCTACTAGGAGAGACCAGTATATCAAGCGCTACATGTGCTACTAGGAGAGACCAGTATAACAAGCGTTACATGTGCTACTAGGAGAGACCAGTATATCAAGCGCTACATGTGCTACTAGGAGAGACCAGTATATCAAGCGTTACATGTGCTACTAGGAGAGACCAATATATCAAGCGCTACATGTGCTACTAGGAGAGACCAGTATAACAAGCGTTACATGTGCTACTAGGAGAGACCAGTATATCAAGCGCTACATGTGCTGCTAGGAGAGACCAGTATATCAAGCGTTACATGTGCTACTAGGAGAGACCAGTATATCAAGCGTTACATGTGCTACTAGGAGAGACCAGTATATCAAGCGCTACATGTGCTACTAGGAGAGACCAGTATATCAAGCGCTACATGTGCTACTAGGAGAGACCAGTATATCAAGCGCTACATGTGCTACTAGGAGAGACCAGTATATCAAGCGCTACATGTGCTACTAGGAGAGACCAGTATATCAAGCGCTACATGTGCTACTAGGAGAGACCAATATATCAAGCGCTACATGTGCTACTAGGAGAGACCAGTATATCAAGTGTTGCATGTGCTACTAGGAGAGACCAGTATATCAAGCGCTACTTGTGCTACTAGGAGAGACCAGTATATCAAGCGCTACATGTGCTACTAGGAGAGACCAGTATATCAAGCGCTACATGTGCTACTAGGAGAGACCAGTATATCAAGCGTTACGTGTGCTACTAGGAGAGACCAGTATATCAAGCGTTACATGTGCTACTAGGAGAGACCAGTATATCAAGCGCTACATGTGCTACTAGGAGAGACCAGTATATCAAGCGCTACATGTGCTACTAGGAGAGACCAGTATATCAAGTGTTACATGTGCTACTAGGAGAGACCAGTATATCAAGCGCTACATGTGCTACTAGGAGAGACCAGTATATCAAGCGCTACATGTGCTACTAGGAGAGACCAGTATATCAAGCGTTACATGTGCTACTAGGAGAGACCAGTATATCAAGCGTTACATGTGCTACTAGGAGAGACCAGTATATCAAGTGTTACATGTGCTACTAGGAGAGACCAGTATATCAAGTGTTACATGTGCTACTAGGAGAGACCAGTATATCAAGTGTTACATGTGCTACTAGGAGAGACCAGTATATCAAGTGTTACATGTGCTACTAGGAGAGACCAGTATATCAAGTGCTACATGTGCTACTAGGAGAGACCAGTATATCAAGTGTTACATGTGCTACTAGGAGAGACCAGTATATCAAGTGTTACATGTGCTACTAGGAGAGACCAGTATATCAAGTGTTACATGTGCTACTAGGAGAGACCAGTATATCAAGTGTTACATGTGCTACTAGGAGAGACCAGTATATCAAGTGTTACATGTGCTACTAGGAGAGACCAGTATATCAAGCGTTACATGTGCTACTAGGAGAGACCAGTATATCAAGCGTTACATGTGCTACTAGGAGAGACCAGTATATCAAGTGCTACATGTGCTACTAGGAGAGACCAGTATATCAAGTGCTACATGTGCTACTAGGAGAGACCAGTATATCAAGACCAGTATATCTACATGTTCTACTAGGAGAGACCAGTATATCAAGCGCTACATGTGCTACTAGGAGTGACCAGTATATCAAGTGTTACATGTGCTACTAGGAGAGACCAGTATATCAAGTGTTGCATGTGCTACTAGGAGAGACCAGTATATCAAGTGTTGCATGTGCTACTAGGAGAGACCAGTATATCAAGTGTTACATGTGCTACTAGGAGAGACCAGTAGGAGAGACCAGTATAACAAGTGTTACATGTGCTACTAGGAGAGACCAGTATATCAAGTGCTACATGTGCTACTAGGAGAGACCAGTATATCAAGCGCTACATGTGCTACTAGGAGAGACCAGTATATCAAGACCAGTATATCTACATGTGCTACTAGGAGAGACCAGTATATCAAGTGTTGCATGTGCTACTAGGAGAGACCAGTATATCAAGTGTTACATGTGCTACTAGGAGAGACCAGTATATCAAGTGTTACATGTGCTACTAGGAGAGACCAGTATATCAAGTGCTACATGTGCTACTAGGAGAGACCAGTATATCAAGTGTTACATGTGCTACTAGGAGAGACCAGTATATCAAGTGTTACATGTGCTACTAGGAGAGACCAGTATATCAAGTGCTACATGTGCTACTAGGAGAGACCAGTATATCAAGTGTTACATGTGCTACTAGGAGAGACCAGTATATCAAGTGTTACATGTGCTACTAGGAGAGACCAGTATATCAAGTGTTACATGTGCTACTAGGAGAGACCAGTATATCAAGTGTTACATGTGCTACTAGGAGAGACCAGTATATCAAGTGTTACATGTGCTACTAGGAGAGACCAGTATATCAAGTGTTACATGTGCTACTAGGAGAGACCAGTATATCAAGTGTTACATGTGCTACTAGGAGAGACCAGTATATCAAGCGCTACATGTGCTACTAGGAGAGACCAGTATATCAAGCGCTACATGTGCTACTAGGAGAGACCAATATATCAAGCGCTACATGTGCTACTAGGAGAGACCAGTATATCAATCTACATGTGCTACGCTACATGTGCTACTAGGAGAGACCAGTATATCAAGCGCTACATGTGCTACTAGGAGAGACCAGTATATCAAGCGCTACATGTGCTACTAGGAGAGACCAGTATATCAAGCGCTACATGTGCTACTAGGAGAGACCAGTATATCAAGCGCTACATGTGCTACTAGGAGAGACCAGTATATCAAGCGCTACATGTGCTACTAGGAGTGATCAGTTTATCAACTACATGTGCTACTAGGAGACCAGTATATCAAGTGTTACATGTGCTACTAGGAGAGACCAGTATATCAAGTGTTACATGTGCTACTAGGAGAGACCAGTATATCAAGTGTTGCATGTGCTACTAGGAGAGACCAGTATATCAAGTGTTACATGTGCTACTAGGAGAGACCAGTATATCAAGTGTTACATGTGCTACTAGGAGAGACCAGTATATCAAGTGTTACATGTGCTACTAGGAGAGACCAGTATATCAAGTGTTACATGTGCTACTAGGAGAGACCAGTATATCAAGTGTTACATGTGCTACTAGGAGAGACCAGTATATCAAGTGATACATGTGCTACTAGGAGAGACCAGTATATCAAGCTACTGCTACATGTGCTACTAGGAGAGACCAGTATATCAAGTGTTACATGTGCTACTATGAGAGACCAGTATATCAAGCGCTACATGTGCTACTAGGAGAGACCAGTATATCAAGTGCTACATGTGCTACTAGGAGAGACCAGTATATCAAGTGTTACATGTGCTACTAGGAGAGACCAGTATATCAAGTGCTACATGTGCTACTAGGAGAGACCAGTATATCAAGTGTTACATGTGCTACTAGGAGAGACCAGTATATCAAGTGCTACATGTGCTACTAGGAGAGACCAGTATATCAAGTGTTACATGTGCTACTAGGAGAGACCAGTATATCAAGCGTTACATGTGCTACTAGGAGAGACCAGTATATCAAGTGTTACATGTGCTACTAGGAGAGACCAGTATATCAAG
The DNA here is from genome assembly GCF_038502225.1 of Cherax quadricarinatus. NCBI lineage: Eukaryota > Metazoa > Arthropoda > Malacostraca > Decapoda > Parastacidae > Cherax > Cherax quadricarinatus. The sequence goes on from NW_027199964.1 coordinate 12,233, forward strand.
TGTTACATGTGCTACTAGGAGAGACCAGTATATCAACTACATGTGCTACTAGGAGAGACCAGTATATCAAGTGTTACATGTGCTACTAGGAGAGACCAGTATATCAAGTGTTACATGTGCTACTAGGAGAGACCAGTATATCAAGCGCTACATGTGCTACTAGGAGGGACCAGTTTATCAAGCGCTACATGTGCTACTAGGAGAGACCAGTATATCAAGTGCTACATGTGCTACTAGGAGAGACCAGTATATCAAGTGTTACATGTGCTACTTGGAGAGACCAGTATATCAAGCGCTACATGTGCTACTAGGAGAGACCAGTATATCAAGCGCTACATGTGCTACTGACCAGTATATCAAGGGCTACATGTGCTACTAGGAGAGACCAGTATATCAAGTGCTACATGTGCTACTAGGAGAGACCAGTATATCAAGTGTTACATGTGCTACTAGGAGAGACCAGTATATCAAGTGCTACATGTGCTACTAGGAGAGACCAGAATATCAAGTGTTACATGTGCTACTAGGAGAGACCAGTATATCAAGTGTTACATGTGCTACTAGGACAGACCAGTATACCAAGTGTTACATGTGCAACTATCAAGGTTACATGTGCTACACCAGTATACCAAGTGTTACATGTGCAACTAGGAGTGACCAGTATATCAAGTGTTACATGTGCTACTAGGAGTGACCAGTATATCAAGTGTTACATGTGCTACTAGGAGAGACCAGTATATCAAGCGTTACATGTGCTACTAGGAGTGACCAGTAAATCAAGCGCTACATGTGCTCTACTAGGAGAGACCAGTATATCAAGTGCTACATGTGCTACTAGGAGAGACCAGTATATCAAGCGCTACATGTGCTACTAGGAGAGACCAGTATATCAAGCTACATGTTACATGTGCTACTAGGAGAGACCAGTATATCAAGCGTTACATGTGCTACTAGGAGAGACCAGTATATCAAGTATAACAAGCTACATGTGCTACTAGGAGAGACCAGTATATCAAGTGTTACATGTGCTACTAGGAGAGACCAGTATATCAAGCGCTACATGTGCTACTAGGAGAGACCAGTATATCAAGTGTTGCATGTGCTACTAGGAGAGACCAGTATATCAAGCGCTACATGTGCTACTAGGAGAGACCAGTATATCAAGCGTTACATGTGCTACTAGGAGAGACCAGTATATCAAGCGTTACATGTGCTACTAGGAGAGACCAGTATATCAAGCGTTACATGTGCTACTAGGAGAGACCAGTATATCAAGCGTTACATGTGCTACTAGGAGAGACCAGTATATCAAGCGTTACATGTGCTACTAGGAGAGACCAGTATATCAAGCGTTACATGTGCTACTAGGAGAGACCAGTATATCAAGTGTTACATGTGCTACTAGGAGAGACCAGTATATCAAGCGCTACATGTGCTACTAGGAGAGACCAGTATATCAAGCGCTACATGTGCTACTAGGAGAGACCAGTATATCAAGCGCTACATGTGCTACTAGGAGAGACCAGTATATCAAGCGCTACATGTGCTACTAGGAGAGACCAGTATATCAAGCGCTACATGTGCTACTAGGAGAGACCAGTATATCAAGCTACTAGGAGAGCTACATGTGCTACTAGGAGTGACCAGTATATCAAGCGTTACATGTGCTACTAGGAGAGACCAGTATATCAAGCGCTACATGTGCTATTAGGAGAGACCAGTATATCAAGCGTTACATGTGCTACTAGGAGAGACCAATATATCAAGCGTTACATGTGCTACTAGGAGAGACCAGTATATCAAGCGCTACATGTGCTACTAGGAGAGACCAGTATATCAAGCGCTACATGTGCTACTAGGAGAGACCAGTATATCAAGCGCTACATGTGCTACTAGGAGAGACCAGTATATCAAGCGTTACATGTGCTACTAGGAGAGACCAGTATATCAAGTGTTACATGTGCTACTAGGAGAGACCAGTATATCAAGCGCTACATGTGCTACTAGGAGAGACCAGTATATCAAGTGCTACATGTGCTACTAGGAGAGACCAGTATATCAAGTGTTACATGTGCTACTAGGAGAGACCAGTATATCAAGTGTTACATGTGCTACTAGGAGAGACCAGTATATCAAGTGTTACATGTGCTACTAGGAGAGACCAGTATATCAAGTGTTACATGTGCTACTAGGAGAGACCAGTATATCAAGTGCTACATGTGCTACTAGGAGAGACCAGTATATCAAGTGTTACATGTGCTACTAGGAGAGACCAGTATATCACCAGTATATCAAGTGTTACATGTGCTACTAGGAGAGACCAGTATATCAAGTGTTACATGTGCTACTAGGAGAGACCAGTATATCAAGTGTTACATGTGCTACTAGGAGAGACCAGTATATCAAGTGTTACATGTGCTACTAGGAGAGACCAGTATATCAAGTGTTACATGTGCTACTAGGAGAGACCAGTATATCAAGCGCTACATGTGCTACTAGGAGAGACCAGTATATCAAGTGCTACATGTGCTACTAGGAGAGACCAGTATATCAAGTGTTACATGTGCTACTAGGAGAGACCAGTATATCAAGCGCTACATGTGCTACTAGGAGAGACCAGTATATCAAGCGCTACATGTGCTACTAGGAGAGACCAGTATATCAAGTGTTACATGTGCTACTAGGAGAGACCAGTATATCAAGTGCTACATGTGCTACTAGGAGAGACCAGTATATCAAGTGTTACATGTGCTACTAGGAGAGACCAGTATATCAAGTGTTACATGTGCTACTAGGAGAGACCAGTATATCAAGTGCTACATGTGCTACTAGGAGAGACCAGTATATCAAGCGCTACATGTGCTACTAGGAGTGACCAGTATATCAAGTGCTACATGTGCTACTAGGAGAGACCAGTATATCAAGTGTTACATGTGCTACTAGGAGAGACCAGTATATCAAGTGTTGCATGTGCTACTAGGAGAGACCAGTATATCAAGTGTTGCATGTGCTACTAGGAGAGACCAGTATATCAAGTGTTGCATGTGCTACTAGGAGAGACCAGTATATCAAGTGTTGCATGTACTACTAGGAAAGACCAGTATATCAAGTGTTACATGTGCTACTAGGAGAGACCAGTATATCAAGTGCTACATGTGCTACAAGGAGAGACCATTATATCAAGTGTTACATGTGCTACTAGGAGAGACCAGTATATCAAGTGCTACATGTGCTACTAGGAGAGACCAGTATATCAAGTGTTACATGTGCTACTAGGAGAGACCAGTATATCAAGTGTTACATGTGCTACTAGGAGAGACCAGTATATCAAGTGTTACATGTGCTACTAGGAGAGACCAGTATATCAAGTGTTACATGTGCTACTAGGAGAGACCAGTATATCAAGTGTTACATGTGCTACTAGGAGAGACCAGTATATCAAGTGTTACATGTGCTACTAGGAGAGACCAGTATATCAAGCGCTACATGTGCTACTAGGAGAGACCAGTATATCAAGTGCTACATGTGCTACTAGGAGAGACCAGTATATCAAGCGCTACATGTGCTACTAGGAGAGACCAGTATATCAAGCGCTACATGTGCTACTAGGAGAGACCAGTATATCAAGCGTTACATGTGCTACTAGGAGAGACCAGTATATCAAGCGCTACATGTGCTACTAGGAGAGACCAGTATATCAAGCGCTACATGTGCTACTAGGAGAGACCAGTATATCAAGCGCTACATGTGCTACTAGGAGAGACCAGTATATCAAGCGCTACATGTGCTACTAGGAGAGACCAGTATATCAAGCGCTACATGTGCTACTAGGAGAGACCAGTATATCAAGCGCTACATGTGCTACTAGGAGATACCAGTATATTAAGCGCTACATGTGGTACTAGGAGAGACCAGTATATCAAGCGTTACATGTGCTACTAGGAGAGACCAATATATCAGGCGCTACATGTGCTACTAGGAGAGACCAGTATAACAAGCGTTACATGTGCTACTAGGAGAGACCAGTATATCAAGCGCTACATGTGCTGCTAGGAGAGACCAGTATATCAAGCGTTACATGTGCTACTAGGAGAGACCAGTATATCAAGCGTTACATGTGCTACTAGGAGAGACCAGTATATCAAGCGCTACATGTGCTACTAGGAGAGACCAGTATATCAAGCGCTACATGTGCTACTAGGAGAGACCAGTATATCAAGTGCTACATGTGCTACTAGGAGAGACCAGTATATCAAACGTTAAATGTGCTACTAGAAGAGACCAGTATATCAAGTGTTACATGTGCTACTAGGAGAGACCAGTATATCAAGCGTTACATGTGCTACTAGGAGAGACCAATATATCAAGCGCTACATGTGCTACTAGGAGAGACCAGTATATCAAGCGTTACATGTGCTACTAGGAGAGACCAGTATATCAAGTGTTACATGTGCTACTAGGAGAGACCAGTATATCAAGTGTTACATGTGCTACTAGGAGAGACCAGTATATCAAGTGTTACATGTGCTACTAGGAGAGACCAGTATATCAAGCGTTACATGTGCTACTAGGAGAGACCAGTATATCAAGTGTTACATGTGCTACTAGGAGAGACCAGTATATCAAGTGTTACATGTGCTACTAGGAGAGACCAGTATATCAAGCGTTACATGTGCTACTAGGAGAGACCAGTATATCAAGTGTTACATGTGCTACTAGGAGAGACCAGTATATCAAGTGTTACATGTGCTACTAGGAGAGACCAGTATATCAAGCGTTACATGTGCTACTAGGAGAGACCAATATATCAAGCGCTACATGTGCTACTAGGAGAGACCAGTATATCAAGCGTTACATGTGCTACTAGGAGAGACCAGTATATCAAGCGCTACATGTGCTACTAGGAGAGACCAGTATATCAAGCGCTACATGTGCTACTAGGAGAGACCAGTATATCAAGCGCTACATGTGCTACTAGGAGAGACCAGTATATCAAGCGCTACATGTGCTACTAGGAGAGACCAGTATATCAAGCGTTACATGTGCTACTAGGAGAGACCAGTATATCAAGCGCTACATGTGCTACTAGGAGAGACCAGTATATCAAGCGCTACATGTGCTACTAGGAGAGACCAGTATATCAAGCGCTACATGTGCTACTAGGAGAGACCAGTATATCAAGTGTTACATGTGCTACTAGGAGAGACCAGTATATCAAGTGTTACATGTGCTACTAGGAGAGACCAGTATATCAAGTGCTACATGTGCTACTAGGAGAGACCAGTATATCAAGTGTTACATGTGCTACTAGGAGAGACCAGTATATCAAGCGCTACATGTGCTACTAGGAGAGACCAGTATATCAAGTGTTACATGTGCTACTAGGAGAGACCAGTATATCAAGTGTTACATGTGCTACTAGGAGAGACCAGTATATCAAGTGTTACATGTGCTACTAGGAGAGACCAGTATATCAAGCGCTACATGTGCTACTAGGAGAGACCAGTATATCAAGTGTTACATGTGCTACTAGGAGAGACCAGTATATCAAGTGTTACATGTGCTACTAGGAGAGACCAGTATATCAAGTGCTACATGTGCTACTAGGAGAGACCAGTATATCAAGTGTTACATGTGCTACTAGGAGAGACCAGTATATCAAGCGCTACATGTGCTACTAGGAGAGACCAGTATATCAAGCGCTACATGTGCTACTAGGAGAGACCAGTATATCAAGTGTTACATGTGCTACTAGGAGAGACCAGTATATCAAGCGCTACATGTGCTACTAGGAGAGACCAGTATATCAAGTGTTACATGTGCTACTAGGAGAGACCAGTATATCAAGTGTTACATGTGCTACTAGGAGAGACCAGTATATCAAGTGTTACATGTGCTACTAGGAGAGACCAGTATATCAAGTGTTACATGTGCTACTAGGAGAGACCAGTATATCAAGTGTTACATGTGCTACTAGGAGAGACCAGTATATCAAGTGTTACATGTGCTACTAGGAGAGACCAGTATATCAAGCGTTACATGTGCTACTAGGAGAGACCAGTATATCAAGTGTTACATGTGCTACTAGGAGAGACCAGTATATCAAGTGTTACATGTGCTACTAGGAGAGACCAGTATATCAAGTGTTACATGTGCTACTAGGAGAGACCAGTATATCAAGTGTTACATGTGCTACTAGGAGAGACCAGTATATCAAGTGTTACATGTGCTACTAGGAGAGACCAGTATATCAAGCGTTACATGTGCTACTAGGAGAGACCAGTATATCAAGTGCTACATGTGCTACTAGGAGAGACCAGTATATCAAGCGCTACATGTGCTACTAGGAGAGACCAGTATATCAAGTGCTACATGTGCTACTAGGAGAGACCAGTATATCAAGTGCTACATGTGCTACTAGGAGAGACCAGTATATCAAGCGCTACATGTGCTACTAGGAGAGACCAGTATATCAAGTGTTACATGTGCTACTAGGAGAGACCAGTATATCAAGCGCTACATGTGCTACTAGGAGAGACCAGTATATCAAGCGCTACATGTGCTACTAGGAGAGACCAGTATATCAAGCGCTACATGTGCTACTAGGAGAGACCAGTATATCAAGTGTTACATGTGCTACTAGGAGAGACCAGTATATCAAGTGTTACATGTGCTACTAGGAGAGACCAGTATATCAAGCGCTACATGTGCTACTAGGAGGGACCAGTATATCAAGTGTTACATGTGCTACTAGGGGAGACCAGTATATCAAGTGTTACATGTGCTACTAGGAGAGACCAGTATATCAAGTGTTACATGTGCTACTAGGAGAGACCAGTATATCAAGTGTTACATGTGCTACTAGGAGAGACCAGTATATCAAGCGCTACATGTGCTACTAGGAGAGACCAGTATATCAAGTGTTACATGTGCTACTAGGAGAGACCAGTATATCAAGTGCTACATGTGCTACTAGGAGAGACCAGTATATCAAGAGTTACATGTGCTACTAGGAGAGACCAGTATATCAAGAGTTACATGTGCTACTAGGAGAGACCAGTATATCAAGCGTTACATGTGCTACTAGGAGAGACCAGTATATCAAGTGTTACATGTGCTACTAGGAGAGACCAGTATATCAAGTGTTACATGTGCTACTAGGAGAGACCAGTATATCAAGTGTTACATGTGCTACTAGGAGAGACCAGTATATCAAGTGTTACATGTGCTACTAGGAGAGACCAGTATATCAAGTGTTACATGTGCTACTAGGAGAGACCAGTATATCAAGTGCTACATGTGCTACTAGGAGAGACCAGTATATCAAGTGTTACATGTGCTACTAGGAGAGACCAGTATATCAATGTTACATGTGCTACTAGGAGAGACCAGTATATCAAGTGTTACATGTGCTACTAGGAGAGACCAGTATATCAAGTGTTACATGTGCTACTAGGAGAGACCAGTATATCAAGCGCTACATGTGCTACTAGGAGAGACCAGTATATCAAGACCAGTTACATGTGCTACTAGGAGAGACCAGTATATCAAGCGTTACATGTGCTACTAGGAGAGACCAGTATATCAAGTGCTACATGTGCTACTAGGAGAGACCAGTATATCAAGTGTTACATGTGCTACTAGGAGAGACCAGTATATCAAGTGTTACATGTGCTACTAGGAGAGACCAGTATATCAAGTGTTACATGTGCTACTAGGAGAGACCAGTATATCAAGTGCTACATGTGCTACTAGGAGAGACCAGTATATCAAGTGCTACATGTGCTACTAGGAGAGACCAGTATATCAAGTGTTACATGTGCTACTAGGAGAGACCAGTATATCAAGTGTTACATGTGCTACTAGGAGAGACCAGTATATCAAGCGCTACATGTGCTACTAGGAGAGACCAGTATATCAAGTGCTACATGTGCTACTAGGAGAGACCAGTATATCAAGTGTTACATGTGCTACTAGGAGAGACCAGTATATCAAGTGTTACATGTGCTACTAGGAGAGACCAGTATATCAAGCGCTACATGTGCTACTAGGAGAGACCAGTTTATCAAGCGCTACATGTGCTACTAGGAGAGACCAGTATATCAAGTGCTACATGTGCTACTAGGAGAGACCAGTATATCAAGTGTTACATGTGCTACTAGGAGAGACCAGTATATCAAGTGTTACATGTGCTACTAGGAGAGACCAGTATATCAAGTGTTACATGTGCTACTAGGAGAGACCAGTATATCAAGTGTTACATGTGCTACTAGGAGAGACCAGTATATCAAGTGTTACATGTGCTACTAGGACAGACCAGTATACCAAGTGTTACATGTGCAACTAGGAGTGACCAGTATATCAAGTGTTACATGTGCTACTAGGAGTGACCAGTATATCAAGTGCTACATGTGCTACTAGGAGTGACCAGTATATCAAGTGCTACATGTGCTACTAGGAGTGACCAGTATATCAAGTGCTACATGTGCTACTAGGAGTGACCAGTATATCAAGTGTTACATGTGCTACTAGGAGAGACCAGTATATCAAGTGCAACATGTGCTACTAGGAGTGACCAGTATATCAAGTGCTACATGTGCTACTAGGAGAGACCAGTATATCAAGTGCAACATGTGCTACTAGGAGAGACCAGTATATCAAGTGCTACATGTGCTACTAGGAGAGACCAGTATATCAAGCGCTACATGTGCTACTAGGAGAGACCAGTATATCAAGCGTTACATGTGCTACTAGGAGAGACCAATATATCAAGCGCTACATGTGCTACTAGGAGAGACCAGTATAACAAGCGTTACATGTGCTACTAGGAGAGACCAGTATATCAAGCGCTACATGTGCTACTAGGAGAGACCAGTATATCAAGCGTTACATGTGCTACTAGGAGAGACCAGTATATCAAGCGCTACATGTGCTACTAGGAGAGACCAGTATATCAAGCGTTACATGTGCTACTAGGAGAGACCAGTATATCAAGCGCTACATGTGCTACTAGGAGAGACCAGTATATCAAGCGTTACATGTGCTACTAGGAGAGACCAGTATATCAAGCGCTACATGTGCTACTAGGAGAGACCAGTATATCAAGCGCTACATGTGCTACTAGGAGAGACCAGTATATCAAGTGCTACATGTGCTACTAGGAGAGACCAGTATATCAAGTGTTACATGTGCTACTAGGAGAGACCAGTATATCAAGCGCTACATGTGCTACTAGGAGAGACCAGTATATCAAGCGCTACATGTGCTACTAGGAGAGACCAGTATATCAAGTGTTACATGTGCTACTAGGAGAGACCAGTATATCAAGTGTTACATGTGCTACTAGGAGAGACCAGTATATCAAGCGCTACATGTGCTACTAGGAGAGACCAGTATATCAAGCGCTACATGTGCTACTAGGAGAGACCAGTATATCAAGCGCTACATGTGCTACTAGGAGAGACCAGTATATCAAGCGTTACATGTGCTACTAGGAGAGACCAGTATATCAAGCGCTACATGTGCTACTAGGAGAGACCAGTATATCAAGCGTTACATGTGCTACTAGGAGAGACCAGTATATCAAGCGCTACATGTGCTACTAGGAGAGACCAGTATATCAAGTGTTACATGTGCTACTAGGAGAGACCAGTATATCAAGCGTTACATGTGCTACTAGGAGAGACCAGTATATCAAGTGCTACATGTGCTACTAAGAGAGACCAGTATATCAAGCGCTACATGTGCTACTAGGAGAGACCAGTATATCAAGCGCTACATGTGCTACTAGGAGAGACCAGTATATCAAGTGTTACATGTGCTACTAGGAGAGACCAGTATATCAAGTGTTACATGTGCTACTAGGAGAGACCAGTATATCAAGTGCTACATGTGCTACTAGGAGAGACCAGTATATCAAGTGTTACATGTGCTACTAGGAGAGACCAGTATATCAAGTGCTACATGTGCTACTAGGAGAGACCAGTATATCAAGTGTTACATGTGCTACTAGGAGAGACCAGTATATCAAGTGTTACATGTGCTACTAGGAGAGACCAGTATATCAAGTGTTACATGTGCTACTAGGAGAGACCAGTATATCAAGTGTTACATGTGCTACTAGGAGAGACCAGTATATCAAGTGTTACATGTGCTACTAGGAGAGACCAGTATATCAAGCGTTACATGTGCTACTAGGAGAGACCAGTATATCAAGTGCTACATGTGCTACTAGGAGAGACCAGTATATCAAGTGTTACATGTGCTACTAGGAGAGACCAGTATATCAAGTGCTACATGTGCTACTAGGAGTGACCAGTATATCAAGCGCTACATGTGCTACTAGAGAGACCAGTATATCAAGCGCTACATGTGCTACTAGGAGAGACCAGTATATCAAGTGTTACATGTGCTACTAGGAGAGACCAGTATATCAAGTGTTACATGTGCTACTAGGAGAGACCAGTATATCAAGTGCTACATGTGCTACTAGGAGAGACCAGTATATCAAGTGTTACATGTGCTACTAGGAGAGACCAGTATATCAAGTGTTACATGTGCTACTAGGAGAGACCAGTATATCAAGTGCTACATGTGCTACTAGGAGTGACCAGTATATCAAGCGCTACATGTGCTACTAGAGAGACCAGTATATCAAGTGTTACATGTGCTACTAGGAGAGACCAGTATATCAAGTGTTACATGTGCTACTAGGAGAGACCAGTATATCAAGCGCTACATGTGCTACTAGGAGGGACCAGTTTATCAAGCGCTACATGTGCTACTAGGAGAGACCAGTATATCAAGTGCTACATGTGCTACTAGGAGAGACCAGTATATCAAGCGCTACATGTGCTACTAGGAGAGACCAGTATATCAAGTGCTACATGTGCTACTAGGAGTGACCAGTATATCAAGTGCTACATGTGCTACTAGGAGTGACCAGTATATCAAGTGTTACATGTGCTACTAGGAGAGACCAGTATATCAAGTGTTGCATGTGCTACTAGGAGAGACCAGTATATCAAGTGTTGCATGTGCTACTAGGAGAGACCAGTATATCAAGTGTTGCATGTGCTACTAGGAGAGACCAGTATATCAAGTGTTACATGTGCTACTAGGAGAGACCAGTATATCAAGTGTTACATGTGCTACTAGGAGAGACCAGTATATCAAGTGTTACATGTGCTACTAGGAGTGACCAGTATATCAAGTGTTACATGTGCTACTAGGAGAGACCAGTATATCAAGCGTTACATGTGCTACTAGGAGTGACCAGTATATCAAGTGTTACATGTGCTACTAGGAGAGACCAGCTACTAGGAGAGACCAGACCAGTATATCAAGTGCTACATGTGCTACTAGGAGAGACCAGTATATCAAGTGCTACATGTGCTACTAGGAGAGACCAGTATATCAAGCGCTACATGTGCTACTAGGAGAGACCAGTATATCAAGCGCTACATGTGCTACTAGGAGAGACCAGTATATCAAGCGCTACATGTGCTACTAGGAGAGACCAGTATATCAAGCGCTACATGTGCTACTAGGAGAGACCAGTATATCAAGCGCTACATGTGCTACTAGGAGAGACCAGTATATCAAGCGCTACATGTGCTACTAGGAGAGACCAGTATATCAAGCGCTACATGTGCTACTAGGAGAGACCAGTATATCAAGCGCTACATGTGCTACTAGGAGAGACCAGTATATCAAGCGTTACATGTGCTACTAGGAGAGACCAGTATATCAAGCGTTACATGTGCTACTAGGAGAGACCAGTATATCAAGCGTTACATGTGCTACTAGGAGAGACCAGTATATCAAGTGTTACATGTGCTACTAGGAGAGACCAGTATATCAAGTGTTACATGTGCTACTAGGAGAGACCAGTATATCAAGTGTTACATGTGCTACTAGGAGAGACCAGTATATCAAGTGTTACATGTGCTACTAGGAGAGACCAGTATATCAAGCGTTACATGTGCTACTAGGAGAGACCAGTATATCAAGTGTTACATGTGCTACTAGGAGAGACCAGTATATCAAGTGTTACATGTGCTACTAGGAGAGACCAGTATATCAAGTGTTACATGTGCTACTAGGAGAGACCAGTATATCAAGTGTTACATGTGCTACTAGGAGAGACCAGTATATCAAGTGTTACATGTGCTACTAGGAGAGACCAGTATATCAAGTGTTACATGTGCTACTAGGAGAGACCAGTATATCAAGTGTTACATGTGCTACTAGGAGAGACCAGTATATCAAGTGTTACATGTGCTACTAGGAGAGACCAGTATATCAAGTGCTACATGTGCTACTAGGAGAGACCAGTATATCAAGTGCTACATGTGCTACTAGGAGAGACCAGTATATCAAGTGTTACATGTGCTACTAGGAGAGACCAGTATATCAAGTGTTACATGTGCTACTAGGAGAGACCAGTATATCAAGTGTTACATGTGCTACTAGGAGAGACCAGTATATCAAGTGTTGCATGTGCTACTAGGAGAGACCAGTATATCAAGTGTTGCATGTACTACTAGGAAAGACCAGTATATCAAGTGTTACATGTGCTACTAGGAGAGACCAGTATATCAAGTGCTACATGTGCTACTAGGAGAGACCAGTATATCAAGTGTTACATGTGCTACTAGGAGAGACCAGTATATCAAGTGCTACATGTGCTACTAGGAGAGACCAGTATATCAAGCGCTACATGTGCTACTAGGAGAGACCAGTATATCAAGCGCTACATGTGCTACTAGGAGAGACCAGTATATCAAGTGCTACATGTGCTACTAGGAGAGACCAGTATATCAAGCGCTACATGTGCTACTAGGAGAGACCAATATATCAAGCGCTACATGTGCTACTAGGAGAGACCAGTATATCAAGTGTTGCATGTGCTACTAGGAGAGACCAGTATATCAAGCGCTACATGTGCTACTAGGAGAGACCAGTATATCAAGCGCTACATGTGCTACTAGGAGAGACCAGTATATCAAGTGTTACATGTGCTACTAGGAGAGACCAGTATATCAAGCGCTACATGTGCTACTAGGAGGGACCAGTATATCAAGTGTTACATGTGCTACTAGGAGAGACCAGTATATCAAGTGTTACATGTGCTACTAGGAGAGACCAGTATATATATCAAGTTTATCAAGCGCTACATGTGCTACTAGGAGAGACCAGTATATCAAGTGCTACATGTGCTACTAGGAGAGACCAGTATATCAAGTGTTACATGTGCTACTAGGAGAGACCAGTATATCAAGCGCTACATGTGCTACTAGGAGAGACCAGTATATCAAGCGCTACATGTGCTACTAGGAGAGACCAGTATATCAAGCGCTACATGTGCTACTAGGAGAGACCAGTATATCAAGTGTTACATGTGCTACTTGGAGAGACCAATATATCAAGCGCTACATGTGCTACTAGGAGAGACCAGTATATCAAATGTTGCATGTGCTACTAGGAGACACCAGTATATCAAGTGTTACATGTGCAACTAGGAGTGACCAGTATATCAAGTGTTACATGTGCTACTAGGAGTGACCAGTATATCAAGTGTTACATGTGCTACTAGGAGAGACCAGTATATCAAGCGTTACATGTGCTACTAGGAGTGACCAGTATATCAAGTGCTACATGTGCTACTAGGAGAGAACAGTATACCAAGCACTACATGTACTACTAGGAGAGACCAGTATATCAAG
>NW_027199965.1:0-20000 GCF_038502225.1 Cherax quadricarinatus
ATGGACTACACTTGCTCTTCATGGTAGTCTGCCTTAACAAAAAAAAAAAAACTGAAAGATAGACTGCAAATCACCGAGAACAAAATTGTAAGATTCATCCTGGGCCTGGGTCCAAGAGAGCATGTAGGCCAGGATGAATTACAACAATTGGATATGCTGAATGTTGAAGACAGAATAAAACAACTGAAATTAAATCAAGTTTATAAAATTGCTCACAGTGTTCAGAATATCTTGCTGCCAATTTTGTCAAGGCTGGGAACCGCAGCAATCAGAGTACTAGGGGGAGAGAGCATAACTTTGTAGTACCCACAGTCAGTGGCTAAGCTTCAAACACCTTTTATTGTACAGCAATAAAGGAATGGAACAGACTGTCTGCACATGTCAAAGCCAGTCATAGTGTGAACCAGTTCAAGAAGAGAACCCAAAGGTACCTAACGAATGTAGCGACAGAAAGGGAGGAGAATGATTTTTTTTTTTTTTTTAGCTAACACATGTAAATATAAATAACTTATTATGCTTTATTCCTAGTATATCTCCTATATAGTATATTAAGATATTATCTCCTTTATAATATAATAATAAGGTATTAAAAGGACCCCAATGGAAAAAAAGTCACTTTGTCTGACTTTTTTGGGTTATCCCAGGTTCTCTACACATGTGCTGCTATGTATGATAATCTGTGTAACTGTATTTGTGTATATCTGAATAAACTTACTTAAAAGGATTATCGTAAAAAAAGGTACGATAATCTTGAGGGGACACAAGTTATGAAAACATAGAAAGTAAGTATACAGTGTATAGATTTAACATAGGATAACCTAATGAAGCTAAATAATGTGACTTTAGGATATATTTTCAGGTATTTTTAAATATCTACAATGTCTGCATAAGCCCATGAGTATTAAAGATATAGAGTGGTGATAAATTGTGGCGAGTTAATTTTGGCGTGGGTCCCTTACTATTTTTATTACATGATTAACATGAACATGAGTTGTAAGTGATGGATTTTCGGGTTCCTAACACACACAACACAAAAAGTAGTAGTAAACAGAGCAAAATCGAGTATCAGCGAGGTAAAACAGTTCAGTGCCCCACTGCACTGTGCTGTCACCTCTGCTGTTCATCCTCACAGCAGACAAAAACACTCGTCACATTTTTGTATCATTTGCAGATGACACTAAAATAAGCATGAAAGTCGTCTCGGTAGAAGACACTGAAGAATTACAGTAAGATGTAAGCAGTGTTTTCCAGTGGGCAGTGGAGAATAACATGACGTTCAGTGGGGTAAGTTCCAACTGCTTAGGTATAGAAAGAATGAATAACTCAAAAGAAACACTGTATACAACTCAAGAGGATCATCAAATAGAACGAGTGGAACACGTGGAAGACTTGAGGATAATTATGTCAGATAACCTTTCTTTTAGAGAACACAGTAAGACAAAAGTCACGACAGCCAGAAGGATAACAGCGTGGGCAATGAGAACCTTCAAAACAAGGTAAATAATGCCAGTGGTGACACTTTTCAAATCGCTAGTGCTCTCTCATTTAGAATATTGCTCAATGTTGACGGCCCCGTTCAGGGCAGGAGAAATATCAGAGCTGGAACAAATACCGAGATCGTTTACGCCCCGCATAGAGCTGGTAAAACATTTAAATTACTGGGAACGCCTTAGTCTTAAATATGTATTTACTGGTGTGTAGGAGATATATATGATAATATATACCTGGAAAGTACTCGAGGGCCTGGTCCCAAATCTGCACACTGCCATAACATACTGGAGCGAGAGATACTAGAGGAAGTGCAAAATAAACCCAGTGAAAAGCAGGGGTGCGGTGGGCACAATAAGAAAACACTATCAACATTCACGGCTCCAGATTATTCAACATCTTACCAGAAGATATCAGAAACACTGCTGGAACAAGTGTAGAAGTCTTCAAGAGGAAACTGGACAAGTATCTTCACCAGGTGCCAGATCAACCAGGCTGTGATGGATATGTGGAGCGGCGGGCCTCCAGCCGTAACAGCCTGGGACGACAAACGTCAAGTTATTGGACCACAGAAGTAACGAGATGCCAGACACAAATACCGAATGGAGAGGCAAGAAAATGAGCTAACAAACTTGGAAAATATCACATCACTGTATTTTGATGGTAAGAAGACCTCCACTCGTGTAATGACAAAGAATGAGAAGACCAAGAAATGGAGTCCAAAGATAGTGGTGAAAAATCATTATGTCATCATGGTGGAGCCCGGCACTGAATATCTCACTCATGTGACTCCCAAGTCAGGCCATGGAAAGGAGATTTCCAAGACTATCTAGAAATTTCTGGTGGAACAGAAACTAACTCGGCAGCCTATTGTGTGTGTTTGTTGTGGCAGAACCAATGTCGGAGCTGACAGTGGAGCCATTCATCATCTTCAAATGTTGCTTGGTCATCTGGTCCATTATTTCATCTGTCAGCTTCATGGAAATGAGCTGCCATTCCGGGCTGTTTTCTACCACTATGACGGTAAGCCAAGTGGTCCTGAGCATTGGAGAGGTCCCACTGGCAAGCAAATCAAGGATCCTCTGTCTGAGCTGTCAGTTGTTGCTTTCCAGCCAGTCAATTTCACTGATTTCCCTGCTCTGAAGGACAAGGTGGCAGAGGATCTGTCCTGGGACCAGAAATACATGTATAGGATTTGCAAAGGAGTGATCACAGGTATGGTTGATGATGACTTGGCTTGTCTTGAACCAGGTCCACCGTGTGTGTCAAGGTGGAATACTCTATGGAGTAGGGTCCTTAGGCTGTATATGGCAACATCAGGACTCAGTCAGGAGCTGAAAAGGGGCGTCATTATGATTTTAAAGTTCAGTGCTTCAATGTGGTTCCACATCAAGTTGCACCTTATGTCACACACACAGTCCAAAGAACGTCTTTCAGTCACTGCAGTTTATGAGACATCTGAACAGTGAAGAAAAGAAGATATTAAAGAACACTGTCCAAAGAAATTCCTACTTTGCTCACACAGATCAGCTGCTTCTTGGTATGTGCGCTGATGAAGACATGACTGAGAGACAAAGTTGTCTCAATGATAAGAAAAATTAGAGAAGAGAATCAGCAGACAGAAGAAAGAACTGAGAGCTCTGATGAGGATGGAGAAGATTCTGCTGATGCTGTTGACGATGACTTTAATCTACATTTTACACTGATGATGAGAGATGACTGTCAACTCAAGAAAAGTATTGATTCCCAAACTAAAGTGGCAAGCAAAGAACTATTCCATGATTGACTGGAAGATTGAACTCAAAACTGAGCCTCCTTTCATTGCTCCTCTATCAGATCAACAGGTTCTGAAAATTATTGAGACTCCACTGGAGGTGCCCAAGTGACCAAACAACACTCAAGCTGTTGAGAGAGGGATGAAATTGATGACTGAAGCTTGTACAGAAGTGACTGGACAGAAAGCAAGAGAAGGATGTATTAGGTAAAGAATATTTTCCAGGAAAGTGATGCCCAAGTTCCGCACCAAGAAACGCTTCACTTATAACTTGTAATAGTTTAAAATCATATAGTTGATAATTGATATAACTTATGTACATTTGATTATACAATCTTCACAGCCAAAAATCATATAAACCATGTACACTTGATTATTATCTTGACAACCAATAAATTATAACTAATTGCTTTCAGTGGTATATTATTTGAGGAAAAGTCGATTGCGATGCTGCAGGTAAATGGGCATGAAATGGTCTGAAATTTTGCACAGAAGTTTGTTGTGACCATACAAATAATGCCTGAAAAGTGCAGCTTGCATCTCTAAAATCTCTATTTTTTCAATGTTCCCTAGTGAACATTATGCAAGAAAATGATGAACGTAAACCCCAGACGTGACATTTAATGCTTGGCAGCATTAAATCGGTAGACTAGTGGTTATGAGGCAGGGCCCATGAGCTAGGGTTCGACATCCACACTCTCAAGTATTGGTCGCGCGTGCGCGCTACAGTGAGTTGAGAGCGTGGGAGTGTTCTCCAGGGACACCATGAGGGAGGCTCGTCAGTAGTACCTACACAAATACTGTTGAGAACCTAGACGTGGGAGCACTGATAAGGCAGCAAGCCTGCTGCACTATCTTTAAACTGTGGCACATTACTGATAACCTGACCACAATACTTTCTCAGCTTCCCATTACCCTTTCTCATCTTCACTTCCCACCCATATTTCTATAACATGCTTTAGTTAAACTAATAAATATAATATGTAGCCTAGTGGTCAGTCCAGTGGTTCACGTCTATGATGTTCCTAGGTTCATATCCTGGGCAGGCAGACGCATGATTAAATCTCTGCACCCTCTTTCATAATTCCCTAGCAGTAAAATAGATAACTAAGAATTAGTCGGCTGATATGGATAGCATGTTGGGAGTGATAGTACTGAAGGCAGAATACCATGATCATAGCTTGAATCACACACACTTGCACGTTGTCCAAGGTAATGGAGAAGATAATCATAAGACTGTTGGAGCACTTTGATAAAGGAAGACCCAGGTTTAGAGAGGGAAAGTTTCGGAAGCTACTGGATTTGTAATACATAAGAAACATAAGAAATGAGGAACACTGCAGGAGGCCTGTTGGCCCATACTAGGCAGGTCCTTTACAATTCATCCCACTGGAGTTTACCTGGAGAGAGTTCCGGGGGTCAACGCCCCCGCGGCCCGGTCTGTGACCAGGCCTGGTGAATCAGAGCCTGATCAACCAGGCTGTTGCTGCTGGCTGCACGCAAACCAACGTACGAGCCACAGCCCGGCTGGTCAGGAACCGACTTCAGGTGCTTGTCCAGTGCCAGCTTGAAGACTGCCAGGGGTCTGTTGGTAATCCCCCTTATGTATGCTGGGAGGCAGTTGAACAGTCTCGGGCCCCTGACACTTATTGTATGGTCTCTTAACGTGCTAGTGACACCCCTGCTTTTCATTGGGGGGGATGTTGCATCGTCTGCCAAGTCTTTTGCTTTCGTAGTGAGTGATTTTCGTGTGCAAGTTCAGTACTAGTCCCTCTAGGATTTTCCAGGTGTATATAATCATGTATCTCTCCCGCCTGCGTTCCAGGGAATACAGGTTCAGGAACCTCAAGCGCTCCCAGTAATTGAGGTGTTTTATCTCCGTTATGCGCGCCGTGAAGGTTCTCTGTACAGCCTCGACGTCCTCATTCACAAAGTAGACAACAACCTAAGATTTCAAGTTTATCGGAAACCCACCAATAAAAATGATCTCACACACTTCTATTCCAGTCAAGATACCAAGACCAAAAGAGGCATCATCATCGGGTTTTTCCTAAGAGCATACCGAATTTGTAGTCCTGAGTTTCTTGACGAGGAATGTACATACATTCACCAAACATTCACTGAGTTACATTTTCCTTCTTTTTTCATCAAAGACTGCAAGAAAAGAGCTCTTCAGATCATTAATTCTCCACGCATCAACACCACTCCCAACAAAGTTATAATTCTTCCCAACAGCCAGGTTGCACTGAACGTCTCAAAAGTACTTTCACAAGCTAACACCAGAGTCGCCATCGCTTCTAGCACTTCAATAAAGGATCTAACCAGGACAAAATCCAAGCACCACGAACCAGTCAATGCAGGAGTTTACACTATACCCTGTGGAGGCTGTGACAAGATCTACGTAGGTGAAACAGCAAGAAACCTCGACACCCGCCTCAATGAACACATTTACGCATGTAGGAACGATAACTTGAACAACGCCTGTGTACAACACCGAAATTCCACCAATCATCTCATGAAATTCAGAGACGCCCAATTAGTGATCAAAGAAACTAATTTCCGCAGACGCAAGTGCCTCGAATCAGCACTGATCGCTGTTTCGAATACAATTAAACAAAACAACGGCAGCTTCACCATCTCCGAAGTCTTAGCAAGAATCCTCCTGAAAACAGTAAACCCTGCCATCACATAGTCTCTCCTGTTATACTACACAAAGCACATTACAGAGAGTGAACACTGAAACAACCTGCCTCTTTCCAGTCTATATTTGTCCAACCTATTTTTATGTTACCCAAGTAATAGCTTTTATATCCTTTTACTCATGTACGAATTAATTGCTCTACCATATTGTATTATTTTTGTCACTACTACTACTACTACTACTACTACCACTAGTGAACATCGAAATGGTACCTCACTAGTATTGCACCTCACTCTGAGCCTTTATATACCCTCTGTGTCCATGTATTGTTTGTAATGGCTTGATAAAGCTCCTGGAGAGCGAAACGTTGCCACAATAAAATGTCACATTAGTTGCACTTGTGTCCTTTTACTTTACATATTGTCGGTAATATCCAACTTTAACTTAAGAGTCTTCAATCTTTCTTCATAAGGAAGATTTCTAATGCTATGTATTAATTTAGTCATCCTACGCTGAATGTTTTCTAACGAATTTATGTCCATTCTGTAATATGGAGACCAGAATTGAGCTGCATAATCTAGGTGAGGCCTTACTAATGATGTATAAAGCTGCAGTATGACCTCTGGACTTCTGTTGCTTACACTTCTTGATATAAATCCCAGTAATCTATTTGCCTTATTACGTACGCTTAGGCATTGCTGTCTTGGTTTAAGGTTGCTGCTCACCATAACCCCCAAGTCCTTTTCGCAATCTGTATGGCTAAGTTCTACATCATTTAACTTATAAGTGCTAGGGTTATGGACACTCCCGAGCTTCAGAACCTTGCATTTATCTACATTGAACTGCATCTGCCACTTTTCTGACCAAGAATAGAGTTTGTTTAAATCCTCCTGAAGTTCCCTAACATCTACGTTTGAATCAATTATCCTACCTATCTTTGTGTCATCGGCGAATTTGCTCATATCACTAGTAATTCCCTCATCAAGATCATTGATATATATTATAAACAACAACGGGCCCAAGACTGATCCCTGTGGAACGCCACTTGTTACAGATCCCCACTCGGATTTAACCCCATTTATGGACACTCTCTGCTTCCTGTCTGTGAGCCATGACTCGATCCACGAGAGCACTTTTCCCCCAATGCCATGAGCTGCCACTTTCTTTAACAGTCTTTGGTGCGGAACTCTATCAAAAGCCTTACTAAAATCTAAGTAAATAATATCAAATTCTTTATCGTGGTCAACAGCCTCAAAAGCTTTACTGAAGAAAGTTAATAAATTAGTTAGACAAGACCGGCCTCTTGTGAATCCATGCTGAGTATCATTAATCAAGCTATGCTTATCGAGATGGCTTCTTATAATCTCAGCTATAATTGACTCTAGTAATTTGCCTACAATTGAGGTCAGGCTTATTGGGCGGTAATTTGACGGTAACGACTTGTCCCCTGTTTTAAAAATAGGAATTACATTAGCCATCTTCCACATATCAGACACTACACCTGTTTGAAGAGATAAATTAAAAATATTAGTTAATGGTTCACAGAGTTCCATTTTGCATTCCTTAAGAACCCTTGAAAAAACCTCATCAGGACCCGGCGACTTATTTTGCTTCAGTCTGTCTATCTGCTTCACAACCATTTCACTAGTGACTGTGATGTTACATAATTTATCTTCTTCTAGCCCACTATAAAAATTAATTACTGGAATATTGTTAGTGTCTTCCTGTGTAAAAACCGAGAGAAAATAATTATTTAAAATCGAGCACATTTCATTCTCTTTGTCAGTAAGGTGCCCATAGTTATTTTTAAGGGGACCTATCTTATCTCTAACTTTTGTTCTATAGACCTGGAAAAAACTTTTTGGGTTAGTTTTAGAATCCCTAGCAACTTTAATTTCATAGTCCCTTTTAGCTTTTCTTATCCCCTTTTTAATGTCCCTCTTAATGTCAATATACTGATTCATAAGATGACCCTCACCTCTTTTGATACGCCTATAAATTCCTTTCTTATGCCCTAGTAGATATTTCAGCCTATTATTCATCCATTTTGGGTCATTTCTATTTGATCTAATTTCTTTATATGGGATAAACGTTCTTTGAGCAGCATGTATAGTGTTCAGAAAACTGTCATATTGATAGCTCTCTTCGTTACCCCAGTCAACAGATGATAAGTGTTCTCTAAGCCCATCGTAATCTGCTAAGCGAAAATCTGGGACTGTTACTGAGTTATCCCTACTATCATACTTCCATTCAATGCTAAATGTAATTGATTTGTGGTCGCTAGCACCCAGTTCCTCTGAAATTTGTAAATTATTAACAAGGGATTCATAATTCCCAGTCAAGAAATTCCAATCAATATGACTAAATATGTAAAGTAAAAGGACACAAGTGCAACTAATGTGACATTTATTGTGGCAACGTTTCGCTCTCCAGGAGCTTTATCAAGCCATTACAAACAATACATGGACACAGAGGGTATATAAAGGCTCAGAGTGAGGTGAATACTAGTGAGGTACCATTTCGATGTTCACTAGTGGTAGTAGTAGTAGTAGTAGTAGTGGTAGTGACAAAAGTAATACAATATGGTAGAGCAATTAATTCGTACATGAGTAAAAGGATATAAAAGCTATTACTTGGGTAACATAAAAATAGGTTGGACAAATATAAACTGGAATGAGGCAGCTTGTTTCAGTGTTCACTCTCTGTGCTTTGTGTAGTATAACAGGAGAGACTATGTGATGGCAGGGTTTACTGTTTTCAGGAGGATTCTTGCTAAGACTTCGGAGATGGTGAAGCTGCCGTTGTTTTGTTTAATTGTATTCGAAACAGCGATCAGTGCTGATTCAAGGCACTTGCGTGTGCGGAAATTAGTTTCTTTTATCACTAATTGGGCGTCTCTGAATTTCATAAGATGATTGGTGGAATTTCGGTGTTGTACACAGGCGTTGTTTAAGTTGTCGTTCCTACATGCGTATATGTGTTCATTGAGGCGGGTGTCGAGGTTTCTTGCTGTTTCACCTACGTAGATCTTGTCACAGCCTCCACAGGGTATAGTGTAAACTCCTGCATTGACTGGTTCGTGGTGCTTGGGTTTTGTCCTGGTTAGATCCTTTATTGAAGTGGTAGAAGCGATGGCGACTCTGGTGTTAGCTTGTGAAAGTACTTTTGAGACGTTTAGTGCAACCTGGCTGTTGGGAAGAATTATAACTTTGTTGGGAGCGGTGTTGATGCGTGGAGAATTGATGATCTGAAGAGCTCTTTTCTTGCAGTCTTTGATGAAAAAAGAAGGAAATTGTAACTCAGTGAATGTTTGGTGAATGTAAGTACATTCCTCGTCAAGAAACTCAGGACTACAAATTCGGTATGCTCTTAGGAAAAACCCGATGATGATGCCTCTTTTGGTCTTGGTATCTTGACTGGAATAGAAGTGTGTGAGATCATTTTTATTGGTGGGTTTCCGATAAACTTGAAATCTTAGGTTGTTGTCTACTTTGTGAATGAGGACGTCGAGGAAAGGTAGCTTGTCATTGGACTCTTCTTCTAGTGTAAACTGAATCGCTGGTTCAACTGCGTTGAGCCTTGCCTGAAGATCCCGTACATCAAAACGTTTTGGAGTTATTACGAGGACATCGTCCACGTAACGTAACCAGCTTATTACTAGTTCCCCTAGAACTCGTAATATTACTACACTGGGACTTCACTGTTTTCCTGCCAAAACCCATACCACTAACTATTCCTAGTTTAAAGTCCTAACTGCTCCCTCCACTGCAGTTGCCAGTGCTACCACCCCAGACCTAGATAAGTGAACCCCATCCCTGGCATACATGTCATTTCTGCCATAGAAGAGGTCCCAGTTGTCAATGAATGTTAACGCATTTTCCTTACAGTATTTGTCCAGCCAGCAATTGACACCAATTGCCCTGGACAACCATTCATTTCCAACTCCTCTCCTTGGCAAAATACCACATATGACAGGGTTCCCACCCTTACTCCTAATTATTTCTATTGCTAACCTATACCTGCTAATCAGGTCTTTACTTCTACGTCTGCCAACATCGTTGCCTCCAGCACTGAGACAGATAATAGGATTGCTCCCATTACCTCTCATTATGTCATCCAGACGGCTAACAATATCCTCCATCCCAGCCCCAGGAAAGCAAACTCTCTGTCTCCTACTCCTGTCCTTCAAGCAGAACGCCCTATCCATATACCTAACTTGGCTATCCCCAACAACAACAATATTCTTACCTTCCTTGGTGTCGTTCGTCGTGATGTTCCCAGTAGTCGACTCACATTCGTCGGGTAGCACTGAGAATGTATTAGATGTTTCCACAACAGTTTCCACAGCAGTCTCTTTCTTCTTCATCGTTTCTACCTTTCCATTCGTCTTCTTGATCGTCAACTTCGTTCCCTGCTGTCCAGCCACTGAACAGTTTCCCTTCTTGGCCTGAGGACTCAAAACAGGAGGACTACTATGAATCTTCTTGTTTTCCTTGGTCAGTCGCCGAATCTCCATCTTCGCCATCCTCATTTCTTCCTTAAGCTGTTGGTAAAGTTGCTCGATGGAGGGCATCTTGCTTCAATTCGTAGAGAGCGTGCAAACAGGTCTTCACAGAGCTAAGTACACGTCACCAGAAGGGTGTAATACACCAGATGTTGATCCTCAGTCTTTGAAGAGCAGGTATACCTGGAGAAGGTTTCAGTGGTCAACTCCTCTGCAGCCCAATCCATTACCAGGTGGATCAAGGGCTGATTAACTAGGCTGTTATTGTTGGCCGCACGTAAACCGACGTACGGGTCACAGCCCGGCTGGTCAGGTACTAACTCTAGGTTCCTGTCCAGTGCCTTTTTTGAATACAGCCAGGGGTTATTGGTAATCCCCCTTATGTATTCTGGGAGCTGTGTAGGATAGAGGACTGGTTAGGCTAGTGATCCATGCCCAGTCATTGTGGGATCCAGGCTAGAAACCTGCCATCTCATTCTTAGTTACTTGAATTATTTCTTACCTCTGTTCAAATATGGGCAGTTGGTGTTGAGACAGTTGCACTGTAAATCTCAGGTGGAGGTACCGGCTAGACCCTTACACGTGGCCCCAAAGTACAAAGAATGTGCATTCAGTATACTCGAGGTACCTAGTGGAGGGGTGGTGGAACCCGTGGACACCTGAGATACCTGTATGAGTCACGTGTAACCACCTGGTACAGTAGTGAGATGTCTTATCGCGGTGAAATGTATCTAATTCAGGTTGTAATATATTATCGATTGTTAGAGTACTTCACTGCACAGCCTTAGATAAATCGTCCTGCACTCGCTATGGGTATAGTGTGATTAACAGGTAGGTGCAACGCTGCATACCCAGTGGGCACTCATGTCAGACTGCAGTAGTGCCTACTCCCATAACTGTGTAGGTTGTAGGAGGTGTTATAGTTACTAAGCTATGTCTAACTCTAACTTAATTAAATACGTATAAGTAGTAGTGTATAATACATTATCCTATGGAGGCTTCCTTACTAGTGTAATGAAGCCACCCATAGTCATAGGTGGGTCTGCTCACCCCCCCCTCCTATCCCACAACTTAGCGAGGGTTAACAGTCTGAAAAATCTGATGTTGCATGATTTTCCACAGGAGGCAATTGAACAGTCTTGAGCCTCTGACACTTATTTGTCTCTTAGCGTACTCGTGGGGCCCTTGCTTTTCATTAGGGGGACGTTGCATCTCCTGCCAAGTCTTTTGTTTTCATAGCGAGGGATTTTCGTGTGTAGATTTGGGACTAGTTCCTTTAGGATTTTCCAAGTGTATATTAGCATGTATCTTTCTCGACTGCATTCCAGGGAGTACAAATCAAGGAAATTCAGCAGTTTCCAGTAATTTATGTGTTTTATCGTACTTATACATGCTGTGAAAGTCCTCTGTATATTCTCCAGGTCTGCAATTTTGCCTACCTGGACAAGGGCCGTTAGTGTACAGCAATATTCCAGCCTAGAGAGAACAAGCAATTTGATAAGAATCTTCATTGGTTTGGCATCCCTAGTTTTGAAGGTTCTCGATATCCATCCTATTATTTTCCTAGCAGATGTGTTAGATACATTGTTGAGATTTTTGAAAGTGAGATTCTCTGACATTATCACTCCCAGGTCATTCAAATTAGTTTTTCACTCTATTGTGTGGTTGGAATTTGTTTTATACCTCGTTACAGTTTTAATTTCCTCGAGTTTTCCATAGCCGTAGCGGAGTAAATGAAATTTGTTTTCATTGAACTTCATATTGTTTTCTGCGACCCATTTAAAAGTAAGGATAGAGTGTGATAGTCAGGGAAACTGTGTCAACCTTGATGAGTAAAGGTGACACAGGATCCTAAGGGGATCAGTTCGTGGCGGTATTTTGCTATCCCAAGAATACCAAGACAGCATGTGGAGAGCAACGGCCATGGTAGTCGCGGTAAATGAAATGACAAAACAACCTACGAGATTGTTTCCATAAGGAAACGGACCAAGACAAATGAGACTCGTTAGTGTCAGCACTTAAAGGAGACAACAAGACGGAGGAGAGAATGAGCTAACAACAATGAGCCTGTTTTTTTATAGAAACATTGGATATAGGAAAGAATACGAGCCCCCATTGGGAACAAATGATCATGCAGTCCTGAGCTTTGACTTCCTTGTGTGCCTGGAAGAGATCTTAGAAGAAGAGAGAAACATCCCAGACTACAGAAGGGAATACAAATAGATGTGATCCAAATTGAAGGAAACTTGGAAAGATACTTGAAGAGATCGTAGAATGCTTAGCGGGGAAAGTGCCAGTATACATGAAAATATCATATCTAAGAAAATGAGAAGGAATGGGAAAAGTAAAGAGAGCCTATGGTTCAGCTGAAGCGACGAATGGAAGCACTAGCTCTTGAGAGAGAGAGAGAAAGCAAACGAAATCACTTGGGAAGCGAGAAGTAGTGCCGGAAATGACCGTGTGTAAATGAAAAGAGGCTAATCAATATGAGAACGACGTAGCAGCAAAGGCGAAGTCATAACCAAAATTTGTACATGGCCACCATAGACAGTGACAGTAAAGGACTAAATGATAGTAATCAAGAAAGGAAGAAAACTGACTAGAAACGACAGGGCGATCTGTGAAGCATTTCAAGGAGGGATTCACCGAAAAAAAGAGGCAGTGCAGGAGAGCAGTGAAGAAAGAATAGACCAGCTGAGACGAGATAACACCATCACAACAGAGAATGAATTAATGAAGTTGATAATTAGACACGTCAAAAGTAATGGGACCTAAGAAAGTGTTTCCCTGTAACATGCGAGAGAGGGAGCAGAGGTACTCTATGAACCACTAGCAAAAATCTGCAGGTCGATAGAGACAGCACTATGAAAAGATTGAAAACAACAAATATCATTTAAATAATCAAGCAAGGGAATAGAGGCATAATTTTAATATTGGTTCATACTTATAATGTACATATTGTCTAAGCTTAATGAGTATTTAAGGAGAGTGATGGACCATCTGGTGAGAGGTAGTCTTAAACGATAATCAGTACTAAAGTTCCTGACAGGGCAACAGAGGGTAGGCAAGGAGGACAGGGGTTGATAGCCATGCAAATTTCTGGATTTCAAGAAAGCACTTGACACTGTAGCCTTTAATGCCAGACATAAGAATATTGGAGGGTCTATAACAAACACTATTCGAACTAAACTAGTCAAATTTCTAAATGAGCATGATAATGCTAAAATTGTAGGCACTGTTAAGCCTACTCAGGTATATGATAGATCTGTGCCTTGGATTTAATGTATCATTTATGATGCATGTCTCTGTTATAGTTGATCTGTCTGATCACTTTCCAAGGTTCACAACTATTAATCTTCATCATATTTCCAGCAATCAAGGAGCTAAATACAGAAGGGAAAAAATAATTCTTAACCCAAAACGTGGCGATAACTTCATTAACTGCTTGGGTACACGATATAAGAATTACGAGCCCTGTGGCATACAGTATTTTAATGAATTAGTTGCCACCATTGAGAACATGCTCACAGATCAAAGGAATAGAATAAGAAAACATAAATCTTCCATCATAAAGGACAAACACCATCATAAACACTATAATGATCCACAACGACGCAACATAATATATGTAACTAGAAAAAGTGGTAAAGTGTATCGTGAATGTATTGTCAAACCCCAAACTTACTCAGAACTTTCCCTCTGCACTAAGGAATATAGAACATAGGTAACAGGAATGGAAACATTTTGTTAGAGGTAGATTTATTTAACTCACTAAGTTTAGCTTTGAAAGGTATAAATAAAATAACAAGGAGGAAAAAGTGATAATGTTGCTCATCCTTTTCCTCTTGAAAAAACAAATATCCTCTTAAATAACTGATCCAAATTATCCAGGCATGAAAACTTCCCATCTCATTTTAGAACATCTGAAGAAAGGCTGAGATTTATTAATTTTATGAGCCAAAATACTGATGAGAGTAATTGCGTCTTCACTCTTCACAGAGTATGAATTACATAATTCATTAAATAAAGGTCAATCAACCGCCCCTGGAGAGGAGGGTATAACTATGAAATCCTCAAAACTCGCTGTATAACCCTTTGTTAGCGTAGTATAATCTTAGTCACTTCCTAGACCGATAGTCTCATTATGCTTATCTTTAACTAGTTGTCTTTGTAAAACACTTAGAAGACTGATACTTAATAGACTATGCTACAGAATCTGAAACCAACTTCCACCTCATCTATGGTTTCATGAAAGGGAAAAATGTGCAGAATTGTATTACCACCTAGCTGCACCTCTACTAGTTTTACCACTTTTCTTTATCTAAAATCTGCAATTGATATCCCAAACAGAACTGTTATCCTACATGAACGAGCCAAAATTAATATTGGTGGTAACCTAGTCAGTGAGATAATAAGTTATCTGTCCAATAGAGTATTCTATATTCTCTGCCAAGACTTTAAAAGCGAGTGTAGTGAAATGTCCCTAGGTACACCACAGGGAGTAGTTCTCAGTCCTATGCCATTTAATGTTTTGACTAATACTTTCCTAAATTCTCTACCTGTCTCACCTAAACATACAGCTATAAGATATGGTGATGACATCATGATCCATATCAAAGGGTATAAGATGAGTAACGAGGGTCACGTAAATTGTTATAGACTAGGCCTCGTCATATCTTCATCTAAAACAAAGATATTGGCAAACAAACAACATCCCCCACCCATCTATTTGCATGATGAAAACAAGCTGCGTTAAATCTTACAGATATCTTGGTGTAGACATGCCCTTCAGTAAATCCTTCATACCACAAACTCAGTAAGGTATGCCAAGATAGGCTAAATGCTCTCAGAGCCGTTGGTGGCTACAACCCAGTGGTGTTATAGTGAGAATGATGTACATGGCCTATATTTGATTATGTTACGTTTATGTTGATATTAGCTAAAGAAAATTATCGGCTGTCTTAAATCTACCAAAGTTCTTAATATGAGGAGGGAGCTTTGTGTTTCTGTTATCAGCAGTGACAGGATTATTGAGATCGACACTGTACTTTGTAATAGAATTTTAAGAAATGAACCAAACAGTTACTACAAATCTTACTGTCAGGAAGTAAATACACATAATCTAAATGGGTTGTGAAAACATGCAATTGTATTAAGTTTTATAACTGACAGGAACTGTATCATTATAGACAACAAGAACATTTCACTCCATGGAAATTGTGTTCATTTAATATCACATACCTACAAGCCCCTGCCTCCCAAGCTCATCACTAGTAATCCCTTCCTTGGTAGGTAAGACACATAGGCAACAGTTAGGCAACCTTATTCCGAAACGTTTCGCCTACACAGTAGGCTTCTTCAGTCGAATACAGAAAGTAGGCAGGAACAGTAGAGATGTGAAGACGATGTAATCAGTCCATCACCCTTGAAGTCGTAGAATTTGAGGTTGTCAGTCCCTCGGCCTGGAGAAGTTCAGTTCCATAGTCAGGAATGGTATACAATACCTGTCGGTATTGTATACCATTTTGGTGTTCAATCCCTTCCTTAAATCACTTAAAAAAGGCAACTGCTCAAAATAAATTTCTCGCTTAACTGGTAGTAATGTATCACAAGTTATATACACTGATGGAGTCTACTGGCAGGGCTGCATCTGCTCCTGTTGCCACCTCCCTAGATAAGTGTGATAAGAGCTATGTTGAGTTAGTTATAAGAATTAACACGTGGGCGTCTACAGTGCAAACTGAATTGTTTACCACCTTAATAGCAATAAAGTTAACTTGTGACACTGAGCTTGACTCGTTGATTATTATTGATTCTGTGTCATTACTGAAGACTCTTGGATTCACATAATGACCTTAACAACATGATCATTGAAACTAGATATAGATGTTCAAAAATCAGAGAAAAGGGAATTAAAGTATGTATATTTTATGGATTCCATCACACATTGAATCAGTCTGTCATGATAAAGTTGATAAATTAGCAAAAGAAAGTACCATGAAGGAAATGTAGAATATAACTGTATGTCAAGCATTCGAAATAGTATTAAGAGAGAAGTAAATAATGAAACTGAATGTAAAATGAATGCAGTTAGAAGCCTGAGTAAATCTACCACTCACTATGATAACATGAACGTAGATAAGTACGTTTATGGAGCAACTTGTAATATGAACAGACTGACTGATGATGTTGGTTACAAGTACTTCTGGCAGTTTGGCAGATACACATATGGAGGGAGATAGATGACCAGATACAGAATACAGGCATAGGAAAAAAATTAGCACTAAATACATCGCTGGAGCGCACACGAAGCGAATAAACATGGCGGCGTGTTCGCAGCCATATAGCTAAACATGTACGTCAGACCCATCATAGACTACACTGCATCAGGATGGAGTCCTCGCAGGAGGAAACTGGTTCAGATACTAGGGAAAGCTCTGAGATTTACTACGAAACTTATCCTGTGGCTAAGACCATTGACCTACGAAGAAAAACTAAATGAACTAAGCTTTACGACAGTTGAAGTGAGAAGAATTAGGGAGGATTTGATTACGACATAAAATTAACTACTCGACAAGGCAAATTATTTGAATGGATTTTGCCTAAGACAGTGGAGCATAAATAGAAGTTACCTATATGCCTAAGCTCTTGGGAGTTAGCGTTTGTTGTAGTGTTTTAGAATCTCAGGTTCAAGTGTTGAAGGATTCTACTTCTTCAGGAGGAAAATAGGAAGCTGAAGCTTCGCATAGATGAGTTTGGGAGTGAGTGTGAGAAGGATTTAGCTGGTAAGGAAGGAATGGTCACCAGCAGTGAGAGTGGCAGCCGCTTTAATAGTAGGCGATTCTCAGGTAAGATATATGGACCGTGCATTTTGTAACAGAGACAGAAAGGTCAGACAGAGAGTGTGTCTTCCTGGAGCTGGTGTTGGTGACATAGTCAGCAGGTTGGATAATATTATGGCAGGTAATGGGAACAAGCCCATTATCTGTCTTAGTGCTGGGGGTAATGACATTGGGAAGGGCAGGAGAGAGGAGCTGCTGGATAAGTACAGGTCAGCCATAGAAGTAGTTAGGTCTAAGGGAGGGATCCCAGTCATATGTAGCATCTTGCCTAGAAAGGGAGTGGGCAATGAATGGATGTCTAGGGCAATTGGTATAAATTGCTGGCTAGACAGGTACTGCAAGGAACTTGCAATCCCATTCATTGATAACTGGGACCTATTCTTTGGCAAACGTGATATGTATGCAAGGGATGGGGTTCATCTCTCTGGGGATGGAGTGGTTGCATTAGCCAATTCAATTGAGAGGGTAATTGATGACTTGTCTAGGAATTTAAACTGATAGATTATAGAGGTATGGGTGTTTGTGGGAAACAATCAGGCTGCAGCATTAGGGTTAAAAACAGCAGTTATTACCGGGATACCTCAGGGATATGTTTAAAAGACAATATTCAAAATAAAGTTGCTAGTAATGGCAAATCAATTGATCAACAAACAAAGAGAGATAGTAGAGGGCAACGAGTGACTAGCTCCCTTAAGGTTTACTATACAAATAGTAGGAGTCTAAGAAATAAGATAGATGAGCTAAGATTACTTGCAAGTGTAGGTAATATAGATATTATTGGTATAACAGAGACCTGGTTCAACCTGAAAGATAGAGAAATGCCTTCTGAATGCAACATACAGGGTTATAAACTATTCCACACTGATAGGGTCAACAGGAAGGGTGGTGGTGTGGCGATGTATGTCAGAGAAAATTTAAATTGTTGTCTTAGACATGATATAAGATTAGAAACATCGAACACAGAATCTGTTTGGCTACAGTTTCTCGAGGGACGTGACAAATTAATTTTGGGTGTGATTTATAGGCCCCCAAACCTTGATAGGGAGTGCAGTAAGCTGTTATGGGACGAAATTCATAAGGCATCTAGATATGAAAATGTTGTGATAATGGGAGATTTTAACTTTAGACAAATTGATTGGAACAATATGACAGGAAATCTTGAGTCTAGTGACTTTCTTGATACGGTTCAGGATTGCTTTTTAGAACAGGTTGTGACAGAACCAACTAGAGGAAACAATCTGCTTGACTTGGTTCTTGCCAACAAAGATTCACTAATTAATAATCTTGAGGTTAATGATGAGCTTGGGGAAAGTGATCACAAATCACTTAGTTTCAATATATCATGGAATTACCCAGATAACTGCAATCAAATCTCTGTCCCAGATTTTCGCTTGGCCGACTTCATGGGACTGAAAAATTACCTGGGTGGGCTAAATTGGGATGTCCTGACTATGGGTCAGGTAGGTGATCTTGGTTGCCAATATGACGTTTTTCAGAGCATAGTTCTAGCTGCCCAGACAACTTTTGTTCCGAGTAGGGAAATTAGATCTAACAAAAATGATCCCAAATGGATGAACAATAGATTAAAACATCTCATTGGTCAAAAGAGAGGCATATATAGGCGTATCAAAAGAGGGGATGGGCAGTTAAGAAATCAATATATTCAATTAAAGAGAGAAATAAAGAAAGGAATAAGAAAAGCAAAAAGGGATTATGAGGCTAAGGTCGCAAGGGATTCAAAGACTAACCCAAAAGGGTTCTTTCAGGTATACAGAAGTAAGATTAGGGACAAGATTGGCCCACTTAAGAGTAACTCTGGTCAGATCACTGACAGTGATAAGGATATGTGTGAAATTCTCAATACCTACTTCCTCTCAGTTTTCACCCAGGAAAATACTAGCGATATTCCTGAAATAATAGATTATGTAGAACAGGATGATAATAAACTATGTACGATTGCGGTAACTAGTGACATGGTCCTCAGACAAATAGAGAAACTAAAACCTAACAAATCCCCAGGCCCTGATGAACTGTTTGCAAGGGTGTTAAAGGAATGTAAAGAGGAACTTAGCATACCTTTGGCTAATCTTTTTAACATATCACTACAAACTGGCATAGTGCCTGATAAGTGGAAAATGGCAAATGTAATACCTATTTACAAGGCAGGTGACAGGTCCTTGGCTTCGAACTATAGACCAATAAGCCTTACCTCCATAGTGGGAAAATTTATGGAATCAATAATTGCCGAAGCAATTCGTAGCCATCTTGACAGGCACAGATTGATTAATGAATCTCAACACGGTTTTACAAAGGGGCGTTCCTGTCTTACGAATTTACTAACTTTTTTCACTAAGGTGTTTGAGGAGGTAGATCATGGTAATGAATATGATATTGTGTATATGGACTTCAGTAAGGCTTTCGATAGAGTTCCACACCAGAGGCTATTGAGGAAACTTAAGGCACACGGAATAGGAGGAGAAATTTTTTCCTGGGTAGAGGCATGGCTGACAAATAGACAGCAGAGAGTTTGCATAAATGGGGAGAAATCAGAATGGGGGCACGTCACAAGCGGTGTTCCTCAGGGGTCAGTGTTGGGCCCGTTGTTGTTCACAATTTACATAAACGACATAGATGAGGGAATAAATAGCGACATAAGCAAATTTGCTGATGACACCAAAATAGGCCGTCCAATTCATTCTAATGAGGACACTAGAGCACTCCAGGATGATTTGAATAGACTGATGCAATGGT